>NW_027675442.1:272500-335000 GCF_965601325.2 Salmo salar
TTTACAGTACATACAGCTAGTCATACTGCATTCCAGGAAAAATGTATTTTACAGTACATACAGCTAGTCATACCGTATTCCAGGAAAAATGTATTTTACAGTACATACAGCTAGTCATACTGTATTCCAGGAAAAATGTATTTTACAGTACATACAGCTAGTCATACTGTATTCCAGGAAAAATGTATTTTACAGTACATACAGCTAGTCATACTGTATTCCAGTAAAAATGTATTTTACAGTACATACTGCTAGTCATACCGTATTCCAGGAAAAATGTATTTTACAATACATACAGCTAGTCATACCGTATTCCAGGAAAAATGTATTTTACAGTACATACAGCTAGTCATACTGTATTCCAGGAAAAATGTATTTTACAGTACATACAGCTAGTCATACCGTATTCCAGGAAAAATGTATTTTACAGTACATACAGCTAGTCATACCGTATTCCAGGAAAAATGTATTTTACAGTACATACAGCTAGTCATACCGTATTCCAGGAAAAATGTATTTTACAGTACATACAGCTAGTCATACCGTATTCCAGGAAAAATTTATTTTACAGTACATAGAGCTAGTCATACTGTATTCCAGGAAAAATGTATTTTACAGTACATACACCTAGTCATACTGTATTCCAGGACAATGTATTTTACAGTACATACAGCTAGTCATACTGTATTCCAGGAAAAATGTATTTTACAGTACATACAGCTAGTCATACTGTATTCCAGGAAAAATGTATTTTACAGTACATACAGCTAGTCATACCGTATTCCAGGAAAAATGTATTTTACAGTACATACAGCTAGTCATACCGTATTCCAGGAAAAATGTATTTTACAGTACATACAGCTAGTCATACTGTATTCCAGGAAAAATGTATTTTACAGTACATACAGCTAGTCATACTGTATTCCAGGAAAAATGTATTTTACAGTACATACAGCTAGTCATACTGTATTCCAGGAAAAATGTATTTTACAGTACATACAGCTAGTCATACCGTATTCCAGGAAAAATGTATTTTACAGTACAGAAATTACCAGGTATTTACTACCTAATTGACATTAGTAAATTGCCATTTTAAATAGTTACCTAGCCTCAATTTCCAAGCTTCTTCCAGACCTGGAAGGATGGCATTGCGAGACTACACATCTGGTGACCTAATAACCTTTTAATGATAGTTATTAGTCTGGTCTCTCCTCCGTCTTTCTCAGATCATCTTGTTGGACGAAGCGACAGCGTCGATCGACTCGGAGACAGACTCTCTCATCCAGCACACCATCAGAGACGTGTTCCAGGACTGTACCATGCTTACAATTGCTCACCGCATTATCACTGTCCTGGAGTCAGATCGTATACTGGTCATGGACGCCGGAAAGGTAGGCTATACACACGAACGCAGACAGGAAGACAGACACACTAGCTAACTGACCTGTTACAAATCAAATCAAAATCAAAATCAAATGTATTTATAAAGCCTTTCTTACATAAGCTGATATCTCAAAGTGCTGTACAGAAACCCAGCCTAAACCCCCCCAAACAGCAAGCAATGCAGGTGTAGAAGCACGGTGGCTAGGAAAAACTCCCTAGAAAGGCCAGAACCTAGGAAGAAACCTAGAGAGGAACCAGGCTATGAGGGGTGGCTAGGAAAAACTCCCTAGAAAGGCCAGAACCTAGGAAGAAACCTAGAGAGGAACCAGGCTATGAGGGGTGGCTAGGAAAAACTCCCTAGAAAGGCCAAAACCTTAGGAAGAAACCTAGAGAGGAACCAGGCTATGAGGGGGTGGCTAGGAAAAACTCCCTAGAAAGGCCAGAACCTAGGAAGAAACCTAGAGAGGAACCAGGCTATGAGGTGGTGGCCAGTCCTCTTCTGGCTGTGCCGGGTGGAGATTATAACAGAACATGGCCAAGATGTTCAAATGTTCATAGATGACCAGCAGGGTCAGATAATAACAACAAACACATAACCCCACTCTGGGGGTTTAAAATGATTCAAACTAAAGCATAAAACTTGTTTCACACTTTTCATGAGAAGCTTTCGTGTATTGGCTTCATATTGGGTTTTTTAAAGGGGTTCAAAATAAACTAAACATTGGTGAGTATTGATAGACTGAGAGGAGATAGATTGATGTATAAATGAACTGATGTGTGTGTGTGTGTGTGTGTGTGTGTGTGTGTGTGTGTGTGTGTGTGTGTGTGTGTGTGTGTGTGTTTTTTGTGCTCACCTGGCAGGCGGTTGAGTTTGACAGTCCAGAGGTCCTGATGCAGAGACCAGATTCTCAGTTTGCAGCTCTCCTGGCTGCAGCCAACACCGTCAGCACATGAGCCTGGCCCAGGTCTGGACACCCCTCCATCTGTAGTCTGGACACCCCTCCATCTGCAGTCTGGACACCCCTCCATCTGCAGTCTGGACACCCTCCATCTGCAGTCTGGACACCCCTCCATCTGCAGTCTGGACACCCCTCCATCTGCAGTCTGGACACCCCTCCATCTGCAGTCTGGACACCCCTCCATCTGCAGTCTGGACACCCCTCCATCTGCAGTCTGGACACACCTCCATCTGCAGTCTGGACACACCTCCATCTGCAGTCTGGACACACCTCCATCTGCAGTCTGGACACCCCTCTATCTGCAGTCTGGACACCCCTCTATCTGCAGTCTGGACACCCCTCTATCTGCAGTCTGGACACCCCTCTATCTGCAGTCTGGACACCCCTCTATCTGCAGTCTGGACACACCTCCATCTGCAGTCTGGACACCCCTCCTGTCCTTAATTGTCGGACCCCCCCCCCCCCCACCTGTCCTTAATTGTCGGACCCCCCCACCCCTACCTGTCCTTAATTGTCGGACCCCCCCTTACCTGTCCTTAATTGTCGGAACCCCACCTACCTGTCCTTAATTGTCGGACCCCTCCACCTCTACCTGTCCTTAATTGTCGGACCCTCCCCCCCTTACCTGTCCTTAATTGTCGGACCCTCCCCCCCTTCACCTGTCCTTAATTGTCGGACCCCCCCACCCAACCTGTCCTTAATTGTCAGACCCCCCCACCCATACCTGTCCTTAATTGTCAGACCCCCCCACCCCTACCTGTCCTTACTTGTTGGACCCCCCCAATACCTGTCCTTAATTGTCGTACCCCCCCACCCCTACCTGTCCTTAATTGTCGGACCCCCCCACCGCTCAATGCTTCCTCTGTTTTCCATGGACACGCATGAATGTGCATGTGCCTGCATGCACCTTATCCACACAAACAAATGCAAACACACACACACACACACACACACACACACACACACACGTGTGCATGCACACACACACACATACACACACACACACACACACACACACACAGGGAATGGTCTGTCCTGAAGCCTAGGGCAACATTGACTGAGGAGGCTGTATCAGGCAGTAACACCTTTATGAAGTGAGAAAACAGCAGTAACACCTTTATGAAGTGACAAAACAGCGGTAACACCTTTATGAAGTGACAAAACTGCAGTAACACCTTTATGAAGTGACAAAACAGCAGTAACACCATTATGAAGTGACAAAACAGCAGTAACACCTTTATGAAGTGACAAAACAGCAGTAACACCTTTATGAAGTGACAAAACAGCAGTAACACCTTTATGAAGTGACAAAACAGCAGTAACACCTTTATGAAGTGACAAAACAGCAGTAACACCATTATGAAGTGACAAAACAGCAGTAACACCTTTATGAAGTGACAAAACAGCAGTAACACCATTATGAAATGACAAAACAGCAGTAACACCTTTATGAAGTGACAAAACAGCAGTAACACCATTATGAAATGACAAAACAGCAGTAACACCATTATGAAGTGACAAAACAGCAGTAACACCATTATGAAATGACAAAACAGCAGTAACACCATTATGAAGTGACAAAACAGCAGTAACACCATTATGAAGTGACAAAACAGCAGTAACACCTTTATGAAATGACAAAACAGCAGTAACACCATTATGAAATGACAAAACAGCAGTAACACCTTTATGAAATGACAAAACAGCAGTAACACCATTATGAAGTGACAAAACAGCAGTAACACCATTATGAAGTGACAAAACAGCAGTAACACCATTATGAAATGACAAAACAGCAGTAACACCATTATGAAGTGACAAAACAGCAGTAACACCTTTATGAAATGACAAAACAGCAGTAACACCATTATGAAATGACAAAACAGCAGTAACACCTTTATGAAATGACAAAACAGCAGTAACACCATTATGAAGTGACAAAACAGCAGTAACACCATTATGAAGTGACAAAACAGCAGTAACACCATTATGAATTGACAAAACAGCAGTAACACCATTATGAAGTGACAAAACAGCAGTAACACCATTATGAAATGACAAAACAGCAGTAACACCATTATGAAGTGACAAAACAGCAGTAACACCATTATGAAGTGACAAAACAGCAGTAACACCATTACGAAGTGACAAAACAGCAGTAACACCATTATGAATTGACAAAACAGCAGTAACACCATTACGAAGTGACAAAACAGCAGTAACACCTTTATGAAGTGACAAAACAGCAGTAACACCTTCATGAAGTGACAAAACAGCAGTAACACCATTATGAAGTGACAAAACAGCAGTAACACCATTATGAAGTGACAAAACAGCAGTAACACCTTTATGAAGTGACAAAACAGCAGTAACACCTTTATGAAGTGACAAAACAGCAGTAACACCTTTATGAAGTGACAAAACAGCAGTAACACCATTATGAAGTGACAAAACAGCAGTAACCTTTATATGATTCACAGCACTTTGTATTTTATATGATTCACAGCACTGTATTTTATATGATTCACAGCACTGTCTTTTATATGATTCCCAGCACTGTCTTTTATATGATTCCCAGAACTGTCTTTTATATGATTCCCAGCACTGTCTTTTATATGATTCCCAGAACTGTCTTTTATATGATTCCCAGCACTGTCTTTTATATGATTCCCAGCACTGTCTTTTATATGATTCCCAGCACTGTCTTTTATATGATTCCCAGAACTGTCTTTTATATGATTCACAGCAGTGTAAACAGGCAGTAAAGAGGATTTATTTTTGATAATCCTATGTGAATGTTAGCCTGGGTACCCAGACCTGTTTGTGCTGTCATTCCACTCCTTGCCACTCTTTGTCAAATCCCAATGAGTGGCAAGGATACGGAATAACAGCACAAATAGGTCTGGGTACCCAGGCTAGGTAAAGCTAATGTCACAGTGAAATCTCATTCTCATGTCTAGACGCCCAGATTCCTGCAGAACTAATCATTCCTGTTATTGTTGTTATTATACATGCTACGTGGTTTCATCTCCTAATATTTATTTTAAAGTGTATATTTATTTATTTATTTTGTCTCTGAATTTAACGTTTACGTTGAAAGTGTCAAAGATAAAATAGTGAACGCGGTAGACATGGAACAAAACATAAACCGTCTGTACAGATCTATAACTGGATGGATGGTTTAAATTACAATTATTAAATTACATTTATTAAATTAAATGTATTAAATTACATGTATTAAATTACATTTATTAAATTAAATGTATTAAATTACATGTATTAAATTACATTTATTAAATTACTGGATGGATGGTTTAAATTACATTTATAAATTACATTTATTAAATTACATGTATTAAATTACATTTATTAAATTACATTTATTAAATTACTGGATGGATGGTTTAAATTACATTTATAAATTACATTTATTAAATTACATTTATAAATTACATTTATTAAATTACTGGATGGATGGTTTAAATTACATTTATAAATTACATTTGTTAAATTACATTTATTAAATTAAATGTATTAAATTACATGTATTAAATTACATTTATTAAATTACTGGATGGATGGTTTAAATTACATTTATAAATTACATTTATTAAATTACATGTATTAAATTACATTTATTAAATTACATTTATTAAATGACTGGATGGATGGTTTAAATTACATTTATAAATTACATTTATTAAATTACATTTATAAATTACATTTATTAAATTACTGGATGGATGGTTTAAATTACATTTATAAATTACATGTATTAAATTACATTTAATAATGACATTTATTAATTTACATGTATTAATTTACATGTATTAAATTACATTTATAAATGACATGTATTATATCTCATGGGGATGAGTCTGAGAATATGTAACTCTTCCATCTAATACCCATAGTGCTATACATTTGATTGTTATTTGATTACAATATCCAAAATACATGTTATAATTCAGCTGTATTACCTCAATAAAGCACAACTCAAACTTGGACAGCCTAATATTTTAACTTGGAACAACGAACAAACTACAATCAGTAGAATACTAGAGGTGACCTGATTCTACAGAGCTGGTGTCAGAATACTAGAGGTGACCTGATTCTACAGAGCTGGTGTCAGACTACTAGAGGTGACCTGATTCTACAGAGCTGGTGTCAGAATACTAGAGGTGACCTGATTCTACAGCGCTGGTGTCAGACTACTAGAGGTGAACTGATTCTACAGAGCTGGTGTCAGAACACTAGAGGTGACCTGATTCTACAGAGCTGGTGTCAGAATACTAGAGGTGACCTGATTCTACAGAGCTGGTGTCAGAATACTAGAGGTGACCTGATTCTACAGAGCTGGTGTCAGAATACTAGAGGTGACCTGATTCTACAGAGCTGGTGTCAGACCACTTAGAGGTGACCTGATTCTACAGAGCTGGTGTCAGAACACTAGAGGTGACCTGATTCTACAGAGCTGGTGTCAGAATACTAGAGGTGACCTGATTCTACAGAGCTGGTGTCAGAATACTAGAGGTGACCTGATTCTACAGAGCTGGTGTCAGACTACTAGAGGTGACCTGATTCTACAGAGCTGGTGTCAGAATACTAGAGGTGACCTGATTCTACAGAGCTGGTGTCAGAATACTAGAGGTGACCTGATTCTACAGAGCTGGTGTCAGACTACTAGAGGTGAACTGATTCTACAGAGCTGGTGTCAGAACACTAGAGGTGACCTGATTCTACAGAGCTGGTGTCAGAATACTAGAGGTGACCTGATTCTACAGAGCTGGTGTCAGAATACTAGAGGTGACCTGATTCTACAGAGCTGGTGTCAGAATAGTAGAGGTGACCTGATTCTACAGAGCTGGTGTCAGACTACTAGAGGTGACCTGATTCTACAGAGCTGGTGTCAGACCACTAGAGGTGACCTGATTCTACAGAGCTGGTGTCAGAATACTAGAGGTGACCTGATTCTACAGAGCTGGTGTCAGAATACTAGAGGTGACCTGATTCTACAGAGCTGGTGTCAGAATACTAGAGGTGACCTGATTCTACAGAGCTGGTGTCAGAATACTAGAGGTGACCTGATTCTACAGAGCTGGTGTCAGAATACTAGAGGTGACCTGATTCTACAGAGCTGGTGTCAGATCACTAGAGGTGACCTGATTCTACAGAGCTGGTGTCAGAATACTAGAGGTGACCTGATTCTACAGAGCTGGTGTCAGAATACTAGAGGTGACCTGATTCTACAGAGCTGGTGTCAGACCACTAGAGGTGACCTGATTCTACAGAGCTGGTGTCAGAATACTAGAGGTGACCTGATTCTACAGAGCTGGTGTCAGAATACTAGAGGTGACCTGATTCTACAGAGCTGGTGTCAGAACACTAGAGGTGACCTGATTCTACAGAGCTGGTGTCAGAATACTGGAGGTGACCTGATTCTACAGAGCTGGTGTCAGAATACTAGAGGTGACCTGATTCTACAGAGCTGGTGTCAGAATACTAGAGGTGACCTGATTCTACAGAGCTGGTGTCAGAATACTAGAGGTGACCTGATTCTACAGCGCTGGTGTCAGAATACTAGAGGTGACCTGATTCTACAGAGCTGGTGTCAGAATACTAGAGGTGACCTGATTCTACAGAGCTGGTGTCAGAATACTAGAGGTGACCTGATTCTACAGAGCTGGTGTCAGAATACTAGAGGTGACCTGATTCTACAGAGCTGGTGTCAGAATACTAGAGGTGACCTGATTCTACAGAGCTGGTGTCAGAACACTAGAGGTGACCTGATTCTACAGAGCTGGTGTCAGAATACTAGAGGTGACCTGATTCTACAGAGCTGGTGTCAGAACACTAGAGGTGACCTGATTCTACAGAGCTGGTGTCAGAATACTAGAGGTGACCTGATTCTACAGAGCTGGTGTCAGAATACTAGAGGTGACCTGATTCTACAGAGCTGGTGTCAGAACACTAGAGGTGACCTGATTCTACAGAGCTGGTGTCAGAATACTAGGGGTGACCTGATTCTACAGAGCTGGTGTGAGAATACTAGAGGTGACCTGATTCTACAGAGCTGGTGTCAGAATACTAGAGGTGACCTGATTCTACAGAGCTGGTGTCAGAATACTAGAGGTGACCTGATTCTACAGAGCTGGTGTCAGAACACTAGAGGTGACCTGATTCTACAGAGCTGGTGTCAGAATACTAGGGGGGACCTGATTCTACAGAGCTGGTGTCAGAATACTAGAGGTGACCTGATTCTACAGAGCTGGTGTCAGAACACTAGAGGTGACCTGATTCTACAGAGCTGGTGTCAGAACACTAGAGGTGACCTGATTCTACAGAGCTGGTGTCAGAATACTAGAGGTGACCTGATTCTACAGAGCTGGTGTCAGAATACTAGAGGTGACCTGATTCTACAGAGCTGGTGTCAGAATACTAGAGGTGACCTGATTCTACAGAGCTGGTGTCAGAATACTAGAGGTGACCTGATTCTACAGAGCTGGTGTCAGAACACTAGAGGTGACCTGATTCTACAGAGCTGGTGTCAGAATACTAGAGGTGACCTGATTCTACAGAGCTGGTGTCAGAACACTAGGGGTGACCTGATTCTACAGAGCTGGTGTCAGAACACTAGAGGTGACCTGATTCTACAGAGCTGGTGTCAGAATACTAGAGGTGACCTGATTCTACAGAGCTGGTGTCAGAACACTAGAGGTGACCTGATTCTACAGAGCTGGTGTCAGAATACTAGAGGTGACCTGATTCTACAGAGCTGGTGTCAGAATACTAGAGGTGACCTGATTCTACAGAGCTGGTGTCAGAATACTAGAGGTGACCTGATTCTACAGAGCTGGTGTCAGAACACTAGAGGTGACCTGATTCTACAGAGCTGGTGTCAGAATACTAGAGGTGACCTGATTCTACAGAGCTGGTGTCAGAACACTAGAGGTGACCTGATTCTACAGAGCTGGTGTCAGAATACTAGAGGTGACCTGATTCTACATAGCTGGTGTCAGAATACTAGAGGTGACCTGATTCTACAGAGCTGGTGTCAGAACACTAGAGGTGACCTGATTCTACAGAGCTGGTGTCAGAACACTATAAACCTTCGTACTGTGAGGGATAAAGTGGACTGGCGGTTCTGAGGGATAAATTGGACTGGCGGTTCTGAGAGATAAAGTGGACTGGCGGTTCTGAACGCTGGTCATCAACAGTTTGCAGTAGTGCACCTCTGCACTGTCATGCAATGTTGATGACAGACCTGTGTGGCTCGGCTGGTAACATTGTGGTGCCAGCAAAGCCAAGGTTGTCATTTCAATTCTTGCAGGGATTTCATTACACACACATTCAATGTATTCTCTCACTGTACTGTAAATCCCTTTGATATAAGCATTTCACAAGTAATGTAGACAGCATAGCTGATTCTAGTTACTGTCCCAAATGGCACCCCATAGGGCTCGGGTTATAAGTAGTACACTGTAGGGTGCCATTTGGGACTATAACATAGTGGTCCTGTTATACTGTAACTGCCTGAAGTTTCACCTATTGGCCACCAGGGGTCACCGCCTCCCTTCCATCTACTGTAGTGTGTTGCAATAGGATTGCATCACGTTCAGATGCCAAGTGATGAAACACGCTGTAAAGTGTTGATGTATTGAAGTGTAAAGAACACAGCATCGTGGTTAGAGAAGAGAGAAGAGTTGTACCAGGAACTCTTCTATTGAGTTCAGCATCACATTCTGGGATCAGCCACACTTGGGAACTCTTCTGTTCAGTTCAGCATCACATTCTGGGATCAGCCACACTTGGGAACTCTATTGAGTTCAGCATCACATTCTGGGACCAGCCACACTTGGGAACTCTATTGAGTTCAGCATCACATTCTGGGATCAGCCACACTTGGGGACTCTATTGAGTTCAGCATCACATTCTGGGATCAGCCACACTTGGGGACTCTATTGAGTTCAGCATCACATTCTAGGATCAGCCACACTTGGGGACTCTATTGAGTTCAGCATCACATTCTGGGATCAGCCACACTTGGGGACTCTATTGAGTTCAGCATCACATTCTAGGATCAGCCACACTTGGGGACTCTATTGAGTTCAGCATCACATTCTGGGATCAGCCACACTTGGGGACTCTATTGAGTTCAGCATCACATTCTGGGATCAGCCACACTTGGGAACTCTATTGAGTTCAGCATCACATTCTGGGACCAGCCACACTTGGGGACTCTATTGAGTTCAGCATCACATTCTAGGGTCAGCCACACTTGGGGACTCTATTGAGTTCAGCATCACATTCTAGGATCAGCCACACTTGGCAACTCTTCCGTTCAGTCCAGCATCACATTCTGGGATCAGCCACACTTGGGAACTCTATTGAGTTCAGCATCACATTCTAGGATCAGTCCACACTTGGGAACTCTATTGAGTTCAGCATCACATTCTAGGATCATGTCATCTATATAGTGATCTGTAAACAGGCTCCTCCATGTCTGTAGTCCTCCAAAAGGTCCCTGTCCAGGTAGGCTGAAGAGCAGGAGGACCATTTTAAACACTTCATGATTTAGATATTGGTACTGTTGCAACTCTCATTTCTCTACGGCCTCACAAATAAACAATAACAACGAAAGTTACCGTCCAACATTTACACACATCAGACACGGTTATAAACAACCTTTTAAAACAGCTTCAAAACCAATACTCACAGATCCTGTTGTAAAAAAATGTTGTTTTTTTTTTAAAATATATATTTTTTTACTATTTCCTCCTAATTTCAATTAACAGAGCCAAGACAAACGTGTGAATTTTAGCGCCAGAGCGGTTTTACAAACCCCCGGTTGGGCTAAAACTAATTCAACTTTCATAAAACACTCTCCGCGTCAGCTCTGTGGGCTGGTAGGACTGTAAATCACTGACCAACGGGAGTCTCTTGTTCTCAGCTGTGTGTTACAGTTGGCCTGCAGAGAGTCTTTCCAAACATTCTCTGGAAAGGAAAAGACCTAAGAATTGTATCCCTGTGTCCCAAATGGCTCCCCATTCCCTATATAGTGGTACTGCTATAGACCAGAGCCCTATTCCCTATATAGTGGTACTGCTATAGACCAGAGCCCTATTCCCTATATAGTGGTACTACTATAGACCAGAGCCCTATTCCCTATATAGTGGTACTGCTATAGACCAGAGCCCTATTCCCTATATAGTGGTACTACTATAGACCAGAGCCCTATTCCCTATATAGTGGTACTGCTATAGACCAGAGCCCTATTCCCTATATAGTGGTACTGCTATAGACCAGAGCCCTATTCCCTATATAGTGGTAATGCTATAGACCAGAGCCCTATTCCCTATATAGTGGTACTGCTATAGACCAGAGCCCTATTCCCTATATAGTGGTAATGCTATAGACCAGAGCCCTATTCCATATATAGTGGTACTGCTATAGACCAGAGCCCTATTCCCTATATAGTGGTAATGCTATAGACCAGAGCCCTATTCCCTATATAGTGGTACTGCTATAGACCAGAGCCCTATTCCCTATATAGTACACTACTATAGACCAGAGCCCTATTCCCTATATAGTGGTACTACTATAGACCAGAGCCCTATTCCCTATATAGTGGTACTACTATAGACCAGAGCCCTATTCCCTATATAGTGGTACTACTATAGACCAGAGCCCTATTCCCTATATAGTGGTACTACTATAGACCAGAGTCCTATTCCCTAAAAAGTGGTACTACTATAGACCAGAGCCCTATTCCCTATATAGTGGTACTACTATAGACCAGAGCCCTATTCCCTATATAGTACACTACTATAGACCAGAGCCCTATTCCCTATATAGTGGCACTACTATAGACCAGAGCCCTATTCCCTATATAGTGAAACTACTATAGACCAGAGCCATATTCCCTATATAGTGGTACTACTATAGACCAGAGCCCTATTCCCTATATAGTGGTACTACTATAGACCAGAGCCCTATTCCCTATATAGTGCACTACTGTAGACCAGAGCCCTATTCCCTATATAGTGCACTACTATAGACCAGAGCCCTATTCCCTATATAGTGCACTACTGTAGACCAGAGCCCTATTCCCTATATAGTGCACTACTATAGACCAGAGCCCTATTCCCTATATAGTGGTACTACTATAGACCAGAGCCCTATTCCCTATATAGTGGTACTACTATAGACCAGAGCCCTATTCCCTATATAGTGGTACTACTATAGACCAGAGCCCTATTCCCTATATAGTGGTACTACTATAGACCAGTGCCCTATTCCCAATATAGTGGTACTACTATAGACCAGAGCCCTATTCCCTATATAGTGGTACTACTATAGACCAGAGCCCTATTCCCTATATAGTGGTACTACTATAGACCAGGGCCCTATTCCCTATATAGTGGTACTACTATAGACCAGAGCCCTATTCCCTATATAGTGGTACTACTATAGACCAGAGCCCTATTCCCTATATAGTGGCACTACTATAGACCAGAGCCCTATTCCCTATATAGTGGTACTACTATAGACCAGAGCCCTATTCCCTATATAGTGGTACTACTATAGACCAGAGCCCTATTCCCTATATAGTGGCACTACTATAGACCAGAGCCCTATTCCCTATATAGTGGCACTACTATAGACCAGAGCCCTATTCCCTATATAGTGGTACTAATATAGACCAGAGCCCTATTCCCTATATAGTGGTACTACTATAGACCAGAGCCCTATTCCCTATATAGTTCACTACTGTAGACCAGAGCCCTATTCCCTATATAGTGCACTACTATAGACCAGAGCCCTATTCCCTATATAGTGCACTACTATAGACCAGAGCCCTATTCCCTATATAGTGCACTACTATAGACCAGAGCCCTATTCCCTATATAGTGCACTACTATAGACCAGAGCCCTATTCCCTATATAGTGCACTACTATAGACCAGAACCCTATTCCCTATATAGTGGTAATGCAATAGACCAGAGCCCTATTCCATATATAGTGGTACTGCTATAGACCAGAGTCCTATTCCCTATATAGTGGTACTGCTATAGACCAGAGCCCTATTCCCTATATAGTGGTAATGCTATAGACCAGAGCCCTATTCCCTATATAGTGGTACTGCTATAGAACAGAGTCCTATTCCCTATATAGTGGTACTGCTATAGACCAGAGCCCTATTCCCTATATAGTGGTAATGCTATAGACCAGAGCCCTATTCCCTATATAGTGGTACTGCTATAGACCAGAGCCCTATTCCCTATATAGTACACTACTATAGACCAGAGCCCTATTCCCTATATAGTGGTACTACTATAGACCAGAGCCCTATTCCCTATATAGTGGTACTACTATAGACCAGAGCCCTATTCCCTATATAGTGGTACTACTATAGACCAGAGCCCTATTCCCTATATAGTGGTACTACTATAGACCAGAGTCCTATTCCCTAAAAAGTGGTACTACTATAGACCAGAGCCCTATTCCCTATATAGTGGTACTACTATAGACCAGAGCCCTATTCCCTATATAGTACACTACTATAGACCAGAGCCCTATTCCCTATATAGTGGTACTACTATAGACCAGAGCCCTATTCCCTATATAGTGGCACTACTATAGACCAGAGCCATATTCCCTATATAGTGGTACTACTATAGACCAGAGCCCTATTCCCTATATAGTGGTACTACTATAGACCAGAGCCCTATTCCCTATATAGTGCACTACTGTAGACCAGAGCCCTATTCCCTATATAGTGCACTACTATAGACCAGAGCCCTATTCCCTATATAGTGGTACTACTATAGACCAGTGGCCTATTCCCTATATAGTGGTAGTACTATAGACCAGAGCCCTATTCCCTATATAGTGGTACTACTATAGACCAGAGCCCTATTCCCTATATAGTGGCACTACTATAGACCAGAGCCCTATTCCCTATATAGTGGCACTACTATAGACCAGAGCCCTATTCCCTATATAGTGCACTACTATAGACCAGAGCCCTATTCCCTATATAGTGCACTACTATAGACCAGAGCCCTATTCCCTATATAGTGCACTACTATAGACCAGAGCCCTATTCCCTATATGGTGGTACTACTATAGACCAGAGCCCTATTCCCTATATAGTGGTACTACTATAGACCAGAGCCCTATTCCCTATATAGTGGTACTACTATAGACCAGAGCCCTATTCCCTATATAGTGGTACTACTATAGACCAGAGCCCTATTCCCTATATAGTGGTACTACTATAGACCAGAGTCCTATTCCCTAAAAAGTGGTACTACTATAGACCAGAGCCCTATTCCCTATATAGTGGTACTACTATAGACCAGAGCCCTATTCCCTATATAGTACACTACTATAGACCAGAGCCCTATTCCCTATATAGTGGTACTACTATAGACCAGAGCCCTATTCCCTATATAGTGGCACTACTATAGACCAGAGCCATATTCCCTATATAGTGGTACTACTATAGACCAGAGCCCTATTCCCTATATAGTGGTACTACTATAGACCAGAGCCCTATTCCCTATATAGTGCACTACTGTAGACCAGAGCCCTATTCCCTATATAGTGCACTACTATAGACCAGAGCCCTATTCCCTATATAGTGGTACTACTATAGACCAGTGCCCTATTCCCTATATAGTGGTAGTACTATAGACCAGAGCCCTATTCCCTATATAGTGGTACTACTATAGACCAGGGCCCTATTCCCTATATAGTGGTACTACTATAGACCAGAGCCCTATTCCCTATATAGTGGTACTACTATAGACCAGAGCCCTATTCCCTATATAGTGGCACTACTATAGACCAGAGCCCTATTCCCTATATAGTGGTACTACTATAGACCAGAGCCCTATTCCCTATATAGTGGTACTACTATAGACCAGAGCCCTATTCCCTATATAGTGGCACTACTATAGACCAGAGCCCTATTCCCTATATAGTGGCACTACTATAGACCAGAGCCCTATTCCCTATATAGTGGTACTAATATAGACCAGAGCCCTATTCCCTATATAGTGGTACTACTATAGACCAGAGCCCTATTCCCTATATAGTTCACTACTGTAGACCAGAGCCCTATTCCCTATATAGTGCACTACTATAGACCAGAGCCCTATTCCCTATATAGTGCACTACTATAGACCAGAGCCCTATTCCCTATATAGTGCACTACTATAGACCAGAGCCCTATTCCCTATATAGTGCACTACTATAGACCAGAGCCCTATTCCCTATATAGTGCACTACTATAGACCAGAACCCTATTCCCTATATAGTGGTAATGCAATAGACCAGAGCCCTATTCCCTATATAGTGGTACTGCTATAGACCAGAGTCCTATTCCCTATATAGTGGTACTGCTATAGACCAGAGCCCTATTCCCTATATAGTGGTAATGCTATAGACCAGAGCCCTATTCCCTATATAGTGGTACTGCTATAGACCAGAGTCCTATTCCCTATATAGTGGTACTGCTATAGACCAGAGCCCTATTCCCTATATAGTGGTAATGCTATAGACCAGAGCCCTATTCCCTATATAGTGGTACTGCTATAGACCAGAGCCCTATTCCCTATATAGTACACTACTATAGACCAGAGCCCTATTCCCTATATAGTGGTACTACTATAGACCAGAGCCCTATTCCCTATATAGTGGTACTACTATAGACCAGAGCCCTATTCCCTATATAGTGGTACTACTATAGACCAGAGCCCTATTCCCTATATAGTGGTACTACTATAGACCAGAGTCCTTTTCCCTAAAAAGTGGTACTACTATAGACCAGAGCCCTATTCCCTATATAGTGGTACTACTATAGACCAGAGCCCTATTCCCTATATAGTACACTACTATAGACCAGAGCCCTATTCCCTATATAGTGGTACTACTATAGACCAGAGCCCTATTCCCTATATAGTGGCACTACTATAGACCAGAGCCATATTCCCTATATAGTGGTACTGCTATAGACCAGAGCCCTATTCCCTATATAGTGGTACTACTATAGACCAGAGCCCTATTCCCTATATAGTGGTACTGCTATAGACCAGAGCCCTATTCCCTATATAGTGGTACTGCTATAGACCAGAGCCCTATTCCCTATATAGTGGTAATGCTATAGACCAGAGCCCTATTCCCTATATAGTGGTACTGCTATAGACCAGAGCCCTATTCCCTATATAGTGGTAATGCTATAGACCAGAGCCCTATTCCATATATAGTGGTACTGCTATAGACCAGAGCCCTATTCCCTATATAGTGGTAATGCTATAGACCAGAGCCCTATTCCCTATATAGTGGTACTGCTATAGACCAGAGCCCTATTCCCTATATAGTACACTACTATAGACCAGAGCCCTATTCCCTATATAGTGGTACTACTATAGACCAGAGCCCTATTCCCTATATAGTGGTACTACTATAGACCAGAGCCCTATTCCCTATATAGTGGTACTACTATAGACCAGAGCCCTATTCCCTATATAGTGGTACTACTATAGACCAGAGTCCTATTCCCTAAAAAGTGGTACTACTATAGACCAGAGCCCTATTCCCTATATAGTGGTACTACTATAGACCAGAGCCCTATTCCCTATATAGTACACTACTATAGACCAGAGCCCTATTCCCTATATAGTGGCACTACTATAGACCAGAGCCCTATTCCCTATATAGTGAAACTACTATAGACCAGAGCCATATTCCCTATATAGTGGTACTACTATAGACCAGAGCCCTATTCCCTATATAGTGGTACTACTATAGACCAGAGCCCTATTCCCTATATAGTGCACTACTGTAGACCAGAGCCCTATTCCCTATATAGTGCACTACTATAGACCAGAGCCCTATTCCCTATATAGTGCACTACTGTAGACCAGAGCCCTATTCCCTATATAGTGCACTACTATAGACCAGAGCCCTATTCCCTATATAGTGGTACTACTATAGACCAGAGCCCTATTCCCTATATAGTGGTACTACTATAGACCAGAGCCCTATTCCCTATATAGTGGTACTACTATAGACCAGAGCCCTATTCCCTATATAGTGGTACTACTATAGACCAGTGCCCTATTCCCAATATAGTGGTACTACTATAGACCAGAGCCCTATTCCCTATATAGTGGTACTACTATAGACCAGAGCCCTATTCCCTATATAGTGGTACTACTATAGACCAGGGCCCTATTCCCTATATAGTGGTACTACTATAGACCAGAGCCCTATTCCCTATATAGTGGTACTACTATAGACCAGAGCCCTATTCCCTATATAGTGGCACTACTATAGACCAGAGCCCTATTCCCTATATAGTGGTACTACTATAGACCAGAGCCCTATTCCCTATATAGTGGTACTACTATAGACCAGAGCCCTATTCCCTATATAGTGGCACTACTATAGACCAGAGCCCTATTCCCTATATAGTGGCACTACTATAGACCAGAGCCCTATTCCCTATATAGTGGTACTAATATAGACCAGAGCCCTATTCCCTATATAGTGGTACTACTATAGACCAGAGCCCTATTCCCTATATAGTTCACTACTGTAGACCAGAGCCCTATTCCCTATATAGTGCACTACTATAGACCAGAGCCCTATTCCCTATATAGTGCACTACTATAGACCAGAGCCCTATTCCCTATATAGTGCACTACTATAGACCAGAGCCCTATTCCCTATATAGTGCACTACTATAGACCAGAGCCCTATTCCCTATATAGTGCACTACTATAGACCAGAACCCTATTCCCTATATAGTGGTAATGCAATAGACCAGAGCCCTATTCCATATATAGTGGTACTGCTATAGACCAGAGTCCTATTCCCTATATAGTGGTACTGCTATAGACCAGAGCCCTATTCCCTATATAGTGGTAATGCTATAGACCAGAGCCCTATTCCCTATATAGTGGTACTGCTATAGAACAGAGTCCTATTCCCTATATAGTGGTACTGCTATAGACCAGAGCCCTATTCCCTATATAGTGGTAATGCTATAGACCAGAGCCCTATTCCCTATATAGTGGTACTGCTATAGACCAGAGCCCTATTCCCTATATAGTACACTACTATAGACCAGAGCCCTATTCCCTATATAGTGGTACTACTATAGACCAGAGCCCTATTCCCTATATAGTGGTACTACTATAGACCAGAGCCCTATTCCCTATATAGTGGTACTACTATAGACCAGAGCCCTATTCCCTATATAGTGGTACTACTATAGACCAGAGTCCTATTCCCTAAAAAGTGGTACTACTATAGACCAGAGCCCTATTCCCTATATAGTGGTACTACTATAGACCAGAGCCCTATTCCCTATATAGTACACTACTATAGACCAGAGCCCTATTCCCTATATAGTGGTACTACTATAGACCAGAGCCCTATTCCCTATATAGTGGCACTACTATAGACCAGAGCCATATTCCCTATATAGTGGTACTACTATAGACCAGAGCCCTATTCCCTATATAGTGGTACTACTATAGACCAGAGCCCTATTCCCTATATAGTGCACTACTGTAGACCAGAGCCCTATTCCCTATATAGTGCACTACTATAGACCAGAGCCCTATTCCCTATATAGTGGTACTACTATAGACCAGTGGCCTATTCCCTATATAGTGGTAGTACTATAGACCAGAGCCCTATTCCCTATATAGTGGTACTACTATAGACCAGAGCCCTATTCCCTATATAGTGGCACTACTATAGACCAGAGCCCTATTCCCTATATAGTGGCACTACTATAGACCAGAGCCCTATTCCCTATATAGTGCACTACTATAGACCAGAGCCCTATTCCCTATATAGTGCACTACTATAGACCAGAGCCCTATTCCCTGTATAGTGCACTACTATAGACCAGAGCCCTATTCCCTATATGGTGGTACTACTATAGACCAGAGCCCTATTCCCTATATAGTGGTACTACTATAGACCAGAGCCCTATTCCCTATATAGTGGTACTACTATAGACCAGAGCCCTATTCCCTATATAGTGGTACTACTATAGACCAGAGCCCTATTCCCTATATAGTGGTACTACTATAGACCAGAGTCCTATTCCCTAAAAAGTGGTACTACTATAGACCAGAGCCCTATTCCCTATATAGTGGTACTACTATAGACCAGAGCCCTATTCCCTATATAGTACACTACTATAGACCAGAGCCCTATTCCCTATATAGTGGTACTACTATAGACCAGAGCCCTATTCCCTATATAGTGGTACTACTATAGACCAGAGCCCTATTCCCTATATAGTGGTACTACTATAGACCAGAGCCCTATTCCCTATATAGTGGTACTACTATAGACCAGAGTCCTATTCCCTAAAAAGTGGTACTACTATAGACCAGAGCCCTATTCCCTATATAGTGGTACTACTATAGACCAGAGCCCTATTCCCTATATAGTACACTACTATAGACCAGAGCCCTATTCCCTATATAGTGGTACTACTATAGACCAGAGCCCTATTCCCTATATAGTGGCACTACTATAGACCAGAGCCATATTCCCTATATAGTGGTACTACTATAGACCAGAGCCCTATTCCCTATATAGTGGTACTACTATAGACCAGAGCCCTATTCCCTATATAGTGGCACTACTATAGACCAGAGCCCTATTCCCTATATAGTGGCACTACTATAGACCAGAGCCCTATTCCCTATATAGTGGTACTAATATAGACCAGAGCCCTATTCCCTATATAGTGGTACTACTATAGACCAGAGCCCTATTCCCTATATAGTTCACTACTGTAGACCAGAGCCCTATTCCCTATATAGTGCACTACTATAGACCAGAGCCCTATTCCCTATATAGTGCACTACTATAGACCAGAGCCCTATTCCCTATATAGTGCACTACTATAGACCAGAGCCCTATTCCCTATATAGTGCACTACTATAGACCAGAGCCCTATTCCCTATATAGTGCACTACTATAGACCAGAACCCTATTCCCTATATAGTGGTAATGCAATAGACCAGAGCCCTATTCCCTATATAGTGGTACTGCTATAGACCAGAGTCCTATTCCCTATATAGTGGTACTGCTATAGACCAGAGCCCTATTCCCTATATAGTGGTAATGCTATAGACCAGAGCCCTATTCCCTATATAGTGGTACTGCTATAGACCAGAGTCCTATTCCCTATATAGTGGTACTGCTATAGACCAGAGCCCTATTCCCTATATAGTGGTAATGCTATAGACCAGAGCCCTATTCCCTATATAGTGGTACTGCTATAGACCAGAGCCCTATTCCCTATATAGTACACTACTATAGACCAGAGCCCTATTCCCTATATAGTGGTACTACTATAGACCAGAGCCCTATTCCCTATATAGTGGTACTACTATAGACCAGAGCCCTATTCCCTATATAGTGGTACTACTATAGACCAGAGCCCTATTCCCTATATAGTGGTACTACTATAGACCAGAGTCCTTTTCCCTAAAAAGTGGTACTACTATAGACCAGAGCCCTATTCCCTATATAGTGGTACTACTATAGACCAGAGCCCTATTCCCTATATAGTACACTACTATAGACCAGAGCCCTATTCCCTATATAGTGGTACTACTATAGACCAGAGCCCTATTCCCTATATAGTGGCACTACTATAGACCAGAGCCATATTCCCTATATAGTGGCACTACTTTAATCAGAGCCCTATTCCCTATATAGTGGTACTACTATAGACCAGAGCCCTATTCCCTATATAGTGGTACTACTACAGACCAGAGCCCTATTCCCTATATAGTGGTACTACTATAGACCAGAGCCATATTCCCTATATAGTGGTACTACTATAGACCAGAGCCCTATTCCCTATATAGTGGTACTACTATAGACCAGAGCCCTATTCCCTATATAGTGCACTACTGTAGACCAGAGCCCTATTCCCTATATAGTGCACTACTATAGACCAGAGCCCTATTCCCTATATAGTGGTACTACTATAGACCAGTGGCCTATTCCCTATATAGTGGTAGTACTATAGACCAGAGCCCTATTCCCTATATAGTGGTACTACTATAGACCAGGGCCCCATTCCCTATATAGTGGTACTACTATAGACCAGAGCCCTATTCCCTATATAGTGGTACTACTATAGACCAGAGCCCTATTCCCTATATAGTGGCACTACTATAGACCAGAGCCCTATTCCCTATATAGTGGTACTACTATAGACCAGAGCCCTATTCCCTATATAGTGGTACTACTATAGACCAGAGCCCTATTCCCTATATAGTGGCACTACTATAGACCAGAGCCCTATTCCCTATATAGTGGCACTACTATAGACCAGAGCCCTATTCCCTATATAGTTCACTACTGTAGACCAGAGCCCTTTTCCCTATATAGTGCACTACTATAGACCAGAGCCCTATTCCCTATATAGTGCACTACTATAGACCAGAGCCCTATTCCCTATATAGTGCACTACTATAGACCAGAGCCCTATTCCCTATATGGTGGTACTACTATAGACCAGAGCCCTATTCCCTATATAGTGGTACTACTATAGACCAGAGCCCTATTCCCTATATAGTGGTACTACTATAGACCAGAGCCCTATTCTCTATATAGTGGTACTACTATAGACCAGAGCCCTATTCCCTATATAGTGGCACTACTATAGACCAGAGCCCTATTCCCTATATAGTGGTACTACTATAGACCAGAGCCCTATTCCCTATATAGTGGTACTACTATAGACCAGAGCCCTATTCCCTATATAGTGGTACTGCTATAGACCAGAGCCCTATTCCCTATATAGTGGTACTGCTATAGACCAGAGCCCTATTCCCTATATAGTGGTAATGCTATAGACCAGAGCCCTATTCCCTATATAGTGGTACTGCTATAGACCAGAGTCCTATTCCCTATATAGTGGTACTGCTATAGACCAGAGCCCTATTCCCTATATAGTGGTAATGCTATAGACCAGAGCCCTATTCCCTATATAGTGGTACTGCTATAGACCAGAGCCCTATTCCCTATATAGTACACTACTATAGACCAGAGCCCTATTCCCTATATAGTGGTACTACTATAGACCAGAGCCCTATTCCCTATATAGTGGTACTACTATAGACCAGAGCCCTATTCCCTATATAGTGGTACTACTATAGACCAGAGCCCTATTCCCTATATAGTGGTACTACTATAGACCAGAGTCCTTTTCCCTAAAAAGTGGTACTACTATAGACCAGAGCCCTATTCCCTATATAGTGGTACTACTATAGACCAGAGCCCTATTCCCTATATAGTACACTACTATAGACCAGAGCCCTATTCCCTATATAGTGGTACTACTATAGACCAGAGCCCTATTCCCTATATAGTGGCACTACTATAGACCAGAGCCATATTCCCTATATAGTGGCACTACTTTAATCAGAGCCCTATTCCCTATATAGTGGTACTACTATAGACCAGAGCCCTATTCCCTATATAGTGGTACTACTACAGACCAGAGCCCTATTCCCTATATAGTGGTACTACTATAGACCAGAGCCATATTCCCTATATAGTGGTACTACTATAGACCAGAGCCCTATTCCCTATATAGTGGTACTACTATAGACCAGAGCCCTATTCCCTATATAGTGCACTACTGTAGACCAGAGCCCTATTCCCTATATAGTGCACTACTATAGACCAGAGCCCTATTCCCTATATAGTGGTACTACTATAGACCAGTGGCCTATTCCCTATATAGTGGTAGTACTATAGACCAGAGCCCTATTCCCTATATAGTGGTACTACTATAGACCAGGGCCCCATTCCCTATATAGTGGTACTACTATAGACCAGAGCCCTATTCCCTATATAGTGGTACTACTATAGACCAGAGCCCTATTCCCTATATAGTGGCACTACTATAGACCAGAGCCCTATTCCCTATATAGTGGTACTACTATAGACCAGAGCCCTATTCCCTATATAGTGGTACTACTATAGACCAGAGCCCTATTCCCTATATAGTGGCACTACTATAGACCAGAGCCCTATTCCCTATATAGTGGCACTACTATAGACCAGAGCCCTATTCCCTATATAGTTCACTACTGTAGACCAGAGCCCTTTTCCCTATATAGTGCACTACTATAGACCAGAGCCCTATTCCCTATATAGTGCACTACTATAGACCAGAGCCCTATTCCCTATATAGTGCACTACTATAGACCAGAGCCCTATTCCCTATATGGTGGTACTACTATAGACCAGAGCCCTATTCCCTATATAGTGGTACTACTATAGACCAGAGCCCTATTCCCTATATAGTGGTACTACTATAGACCAGAGCCCTATTCCCTATATAGTGGTACTGCTATAGACCAGAGCCCTATTCCCTATATAGTGGTACTGCTATAGACCAGAGCCCTATTCCCTATATAGTGGTAATGCTATAGACCAGAGCCCTATTCCCTATATAGTGGTAGTACTATAGACCAGAGCCCTATTCCCTATATAGTGGTACTACTATAGACCAGGGCCATATTCCCTATATAGTGGTACTACTATAGACCAGAGCCCTATTCCCTATATAGTGGTACTACTATAGACCAGAGCCCTATTCCCTATATAGTGCACTACTATAGACCAGAGCCCTATTCCCTATATGGTGGTACTACTATAGACCAGAGCTCTATTCCCTATATAGTGGTACTACTATAGACCAGAGCCCTATTCCCTATATAGTGGTACTGCTATAGACCAGAGCCCTATTCCCTATATAGTGGTACTGCTATAGACCAGAGCCCTATTCCCTATATAGTGGTAATGCTATAGACCAGAGCCCTATTCCCTATATAGTGGTACTGCTATAGACCAGAGCCCTATTCCCTATATAGTGGTAATGCTATAGACCAGAGCCCTATTCCCTATATAGTGGTACTGCTATAGACCAGAGCCCTATTCCCTATATAGTGGTAATGCTATAGACCAGAGCCCTATTCCCTATATAGTGCACTACTATAGACCAGAGCCCTATTCCCTATATGGTGGTACTACTATAGACCAGAGCCCTATTCCCTATATAGTGGTACTACTATAGACCAGAGCCCTATTCCCTATATAGTGGTACTACTATAGACCAGAGCCCTATTCCCTATATAGTGGTACTGCTATAGACCAGAGCCCTATTCCCTATATAGTGGTACTGCTATAGACCAGAGCCCTATTCCCTATATAGTGGTAATGCTATAGACCAGAGCCCTATTCCCTATATAGTGGTACTGCTATAGACCAGAGCCCTATTCCCTATATAGTGGTAATGCTATAGACCAGAGCCCTATTCCCTATATAGTGGTACTGCTATAGACCAGAGCCCTATTCCCTATATAGTGGTAATGCTATAGACCAGAGCCCTATTCCCTATATAGTGCACTACTATAGACCAGAGCCCTATTCCCTATATGGTGGTACTACTATAGACCAGAGCCCTATTCCCTATATAGTGGTACTACTATAGACCAGAGCCCTATTCCCTATATAGTGGTACTACTATAGACCAGAGCCCTATTCCCTATATAGTGGTACTGCTATAGACCAGAGCCCTATTCCCTATATAGTGGTACTGCTATAGACCAGAGCCCTATTCCCTATATAGTGGTAATGCTATAGACCAGAGCCCTATTCCCTATATAGTGGTAGTACTATAGACCAGAGCCCTATTCCCTATATAGTGGTACTACTATAGACCAGAGCCCTATTCCCTATATAGTGGCACTACTATAGACCAGAGCCCTATTCCCTATATAGTGGTACTACTATAGACCAGAGCCCTATTCCCTATATAGTGGTACTACTATAGACCAGAGCCCTATTCCCTATATAGTGGCACTACTATAGACCAGAGCCCTATTCCCTATATAGTGGCACTACTATAGACCAGAGCCCTATTCCCTATATAGTTCACTACTGTAGACCAGAGCCCTTTTCCCTATATAGTGCACTACTATAGACCAGAGCCCTATTCCCTATATAGTGCACTACTATAGACCAGAGCCCTATTCCCTATATAGTGCACTACTATAGACCAGAGCCCTATTCCCTATATGGTGGTACTACTATAGACCAGAGCCCTATTCCCTATATAGTGGTACTACTATAGACCAGAGCCCTATTCCCTATATAGTGGTACTACTATAGACCAGAGCCCTATTCTCTATATAGTGGTACTACTATAGACCAGAGCCCTATTCCCTATATAGTGGCACTACTATAGACCAGAGCCCTATTCCCTATATAGTGGTACTACTATAGACCAGAGCCCTATTCCCTATATAGTGGTACTACTATAGACCAGAGCCCTATTCCCTATATAGTGGTACTGCTATAGACCAGAGCCCTATTCCCTATATAGTGGTACTGCTATAGACCAGAGCCCTATTCCCTATATAGTGGTAATGCTATAGACCAGAGCCCTATTCCCTATATAGTGGTACTGCTATAGACCAGAGTCCTATTCCCTATATAGTGGTACTGCTATAGACCAGAGCCCTATTCCCTATATAGTGGTAATGCTATAGACCAGAGCCCTATTCCCTATATAGTGGTACTGCTATAGACCAGAGCCCTATTCCCTATATAGTACACTACTATAGACCAGAGCCCTATTCCCTATATAGTGGTACTACTATAGACCAGAGCCCTATTCCCTATATAGTGGTACTACTATAGACCAGAGCCCTATTCCCTATATAGTGGTACTACTATAGACCAGAGCCCTATTCCCTATATAGTGGTACTACTATAGACCAGAGTCCTTTTCCCTAAAAAGTGGTACTACTATAGACCAGAGCCCTATTCCCTATATAGTGGTACTACTATAGACCAGAGCCCTATTCCCTATATAGTACACTACTATAGACCAGAGCCCTATTCCCTATATAGTGGTACTACTATAGACCAGAGCCCTATTCCCTATATAGTGGCACTACTATAGACCAGAGCCATATTCCCTATATAGTGGCACTACTTTAATCAGAGCCCTATTCCCTATATAGTGGTACTACTATAGACCAGAGCCCTATTCCCTATATAGTGGTACTACTACAGACCAGAGCCCTATTCCCTATATAGTGGTACTACTATAGACCAGAGCCATATTCCCTATATAGTGGTACTACTATAGACCAGAGCCCTATTCCCTATATAGTGGTACTACTATAGACCAGAGCCCTATTCCCTATATAGTGCACTACTGTAGACCAGAGCCCTATTCCCTATATAGTGCACTACTATAGACCAGAGCCCTATTCCCTATATAGTGGTACTACTATAGACCAGTGGCCTATTCCCTATATAGTGGTAGTACTATAGACCAGAGCCCTATTCCCTATATAGTGGTACTACTATAGACCAGGGCCCCATTCCCTATATAGTGGTACTACTATAGACCAGAGCCCTATTCCCTATATAGTGGTACTACTATAGACCAGAGCCCTATTCCCTATATAGTGGCACTACTATAGACCAGAGCCCTATTCCCTATATAGTGGTACTACTATAGACCAGAGCCCTATTCCCTATATAGTGGTACTACTATAGACCAGAGCCCTATTCCCTATATAGTGGCACTACTATAGACCAGAGCCCTATTCCCTATATAGTGGCACTACTATAGACCAGAGCCCTATTCCCTATATAGTTCACTACTGTAGACCAGAGCCCTTTTCCCTATATAGTGCACTACTATAGACCAGAGCCCTATTCCCTATATAGTGCACTACTATAGACCAGAGCCCTATTCCCTATATAGTGCACTACTATAGACCAGAGCCCTATTCCCTATATGGTGGTACTACTATAGACCAGAGCCCTATTCCCTATATAGTGGTACTACTATAGACCAGAGCCCTATTCCCTATATAGTGGTACTACTATAGACCAGAGCCCTATTCCCTATATAGTGGTACTGCTATAGACCAGAGCCCTATTCCCTATATAGTGGTACTGCTATAGACCAGAGCCCTATTCCCTATATAGTGGTAATGCTATAGACCAGAGCCCTATTCCCTATATAGTGGTAGTACTATAGACCAGAGCCCTATTCCCTATATAGTGGTACTACTATAGACCAGGGCCATATTCCCTATATAGTGGTACTACTATAGACCAGAGCCCTATTCCCTATATAGTGGTACTACTATAGACCAGAGCCCTATTCCCTATATAGTGCACTACTATAGACCAGAGCCCTATTCCCTATATGGTGGTACTACTATAGACCAGAGCTCTATTCCCTATATAGTGGTACTACTATAGACCAGAGCCCTATTCCCTATATAGTGGTACTGCTATAGACCAGAGCCCTATTCCCTATATAGTGGTACTGCTATAGACCAGAGCCCTATTCCCTATATAGTGGTAATGCTATAGACCAGAGCCCTATTCCCTATATAGTGGTACTGCTATAGACCAGAGCCCTATTCCCTATATAGTGGTAATGCTATAGACCAGAGCCCTATTCCCTATATAGTGGTACTGCTATAGACCAGAGCCCTATTCCCTATATAGTGGTAATGCTATAGACCAGAGCCCTATTCCCTATATAGTGCACTACTATAGACCAGAGCCCTATTCCCTATATGGTGGTACTACTATAGACCAGAGCCCTATTCCCTATATAGTGGTACTACTATAGACCAGAGCCCTATTCCCTATATAGTGGTACTACTATAGACCAGAGCCCTATTCCCTATATAGTGGTACTGCTATAGACCAGAGCCCTATTCCCTATATAGTGGTACTGCTATAGACCAGAGCCCTATTCCCTATATAGTGGTAATGCTATAGACCAGAGCCCTATTCCCTATATAGTGGTAGTACTATAGACCAGAGCCCTATTCCCTATATAGTGGTACTACTATAGACCAGGGCCATATTCCCTATATAGTGGTACTACTATAGACCAGAGCCCTATTCCCTATATAGTGGTACTACTATAGACCAGAGCCCTATTCCCTATATAGTGCACTACTATAGACCAGAGCCCTATTCCCTATATGGTGGTACTACTATAGACCAGAGCTCTATTCCCTATATAGTGGTACTACTATAGACCAGAGCCCTATTCCCTATATAGTGGTACTGCTATAGACCAGAGCCCTATTCCCTATATAGTGGTACTGCTATAGACCAGAGCCCTATTCCCTATATAGTGGTAATGCTATAGACCAGAGCCCTATTCCCTATATAGTGGTACTGCTATAGACCAGAGCCCTATTCCCTATATAGTGGTAATGCTATAGACCAGAGCCCTATTCCCTATATAGTGGTACTGCTATAGACCAGAGCCCTATTCCCTATATAGTGGTAATGCTATAGACCAGAGCCCTATTCCCTATATAGTGGTACTGCTATAGACCAGAGCCCTATTCCCTATATAGTACACTACTATAGACCAGAGCCCTATTCCCTATATAGTGGTACTACTATAGACCAGAGCCCTATTCCCTATATAGTGGTACTACTATAGACCAGAGCCCTATTCCCTATATAGTGGTACTAATATAGACCAGAGCCCTATTCCCTATATAGTGGTACTACTATAGACCAGAGTCCTATTCCCTAAAAAGTGGTACTACTATAGACCAGAGCCCTATTCCCTATATAGTGGTACTACTATAGACCAGAGCCCTATTCCCTATATAGTACACTACTATAGACCAGAGCCCTATTCCCTATATAGTGGTACTACTATAGACCAGAGCCCTATTCCCTATATAGTGGCACTACTATAGACCAGAGGACTATTCCCTATATAGTGGTACTACTATAGACCAGAGCCCTATTCCCTATATAGTGGTACTACTATAGACCAGAGCCCTATTCCCTATATAGTGGTACTACTATAGACCAGAGGCCTATTCCCTATATAGTGGTACTGCTATAGACCAGAGCCCTATTCCCTATATAGTGGTACTGCTATAGACCAGAGCCCTATTCCCTATATAGTGGTAATGCTATAGACCAGAGCCCTATTCCCTATATAGTGGTACTGCTATAGACCAGAGCCCTATTCCCTATATAGTGGTAATGCTATAGACCAGAGCCCTATTCCCTATATAGTGGTACTGCTATAGACCAGAGCCCTATTCCCTATATAGTGGTAATGCTATAGACCAGAGCCCTATTCCCTATATAGTGGTACTGCTATAGACCAGAGCCCTATTCCCTATATAGTACACTACTATAGACCAGAGCCCTATTCCCTATATAGTGGTACTACTATAGACCAGAGCCCTATTCCCTATATAGTGGTACTACTATAGACCAGAGCCCTATTCCCTATATAGTGGTACTACTATAGACCAGAGCCCTATTCCCTATATAGTGGTACTACTATAGACCAGAGTCCTATTCCCTAAAAAGTGGTACTACTATAGACCAGAGCCCTATTCCCTATATAGTGGTACTACTATAGACCAGAGCCCTATTCCCTATATAGTACACTACTATAGACCAGAGCCTTATTCCCTATATAGTGGTACTACTATAGACCAGAGCCCTATTCCCTATATAGTGGCACTACTATAGACCAGAGCCCTATTCCCTATATAGTGGTAGTTCTTTAGACCAGAGCCCTATTCCCTATATAGTGGTACTACTATAGACCAGAGCCCTATTCCCTATATAGTGGTACTACTATAGACCAGAGCCCTATTCCCTATATAGTGGTACTACTATAGACCAGAGCCCTATTCCCTATATAGTGGCACTACTATAGACCAGAGCCCTATTCCCTATATAGTGGTACTACTATAGACCAGAGCCCTATTCCCTATATAGTGGTACTACTATAGACCAGAGCCCTATTCCCTATATAGTGGCACTACTATAGACCAGAGACCTATTCCCTATATAGTGGCACTACTATAGACTAGAGCCCTATTCCCTATATAGTGGTACTAATATAGACCAGAGCCCTATTCCCTATATAGTGGTACTACTATAGACCAGAGCCCTATTCCCTATATAGTTCACTACTGTAGACCAGAGCCCTATTCCCTATATAGTGCACTACTATAGACCAGAGCCCTATTCCCTATATAGTGCACTACTATAGACCAGAGCCCTATTCCCTATATAGTGCACTACTATAGACCAGAGCCCTATTCCCTATATAGTGCACTACTATAGACCAGAGCCCTATTCCCTATATAGTGCACTACTATAGACCAGAACCCTATTCCCTATATAGTGGTAATGCAATAGACCAGAGCCCTATTCCCTATATAGTGGTACTGCTATAGACCAGAGTCCTATTCCCTATATAGTGGTACTGCTATAGACCAGAGCCCTATTCCCTATATAGTGGTAATGCTATAGACCAGAGCCCTATTCCCTATATAGTGGTACTGCTATAGACCAGAGTCCTATTCCCTATATAGTGGTACTGCTATAGACCAGAGCCCTATTCCCTATATAGTGGTAATGCTATAGACCAGAGCCCTATTCCCTATATAGTGGTACTGCTATAGACCAGAGCCCTATTCCCTATATAGTACACTACTATAGACCAGAGCCCTATTCCCTATATAGTGGTACTACTATAGACCAGAGCCCTATTCCCTATATAGTGGTACTTCTTTAGACCAGAGCCCTATTCCCTATATAGTGGTACTACTATAGACCAGAGCCCTATTCCCTATATAGTGGTACTACTATAGACCAGAGCCCTATTCCCTATATAGTGGTACTACTATAGACCAGAGCCCTATTCCCTATATAGTGGCACTACTATAGACCAGAGCCCTATTCCCTATATAGTGGTACTACTATAGACCAGAGCCCTATTCCCTATATAGTGGTACTACTATAGACCAGAGCCCTATTCCCTATATAGTGGCACTACTATAGACCAGAGCCCTATTCCCTATATAGTGGCACTACTATAGACCAGAGCCCTATTCCCTATATAGTGGTACTAATATAGACCAGAGCCCTATTCCCTATATAGTGGTACTACTATAGACCAGAGCCCTATTCCCTATATAGCCCTGTGCCGAGCCCTACCCGTGCCCTAGACCAGAGCCCTATTCCCTATATAGGCCCTGCCGGCCCACCCGTGCACTCTATAGACCAGAGCCCTATTCCCTATATAGTGCACTACTATAGACCAGAGCCCTATTCCCGGCCTACTATGCCAGCCCCCCGTGGTAATGCAATAGACCAGAGCCCTATTCCCTATATAGTGGTACTGCTATAGACCAGAGTCCTATTCCCTATATAGTGGTACTGCTATAGACCAGAGCCCTATTCCCTATATAGTGGTAATGCTATAGACCAGAGCCCTATTCCCTATATAGTGGTACTGCTATAGACCAGAGTCCTATTCCCTATATAGTGGTACTGCTATAGACCAGAGCCCTATTCCCTATATAGTGGTAATGCTATAGACCAGAGCCCTATTCCCTATATAGTGGTACTGCTATAGACCAGAGCCCTATTCCCTATATAGTACACTACTATAGACCAGAGCCCTATTCCCTATATAGTGGTACTACTATAGACCAGAGCCCTATTCCCTATATAGTGGTACTACTATAGACCAGAGCCCTATTCCCTATATAGTGGTACTACTATAGACCAGAGCCCTATTCCCTATATAGTGGTACTACTATAGACCAGAGTCCTATTCCCTAAAAAGTGGTACTACTATAGACCAGAGCCCTATTCCCTATATAGTGGTACTACTATAGACCAGAGCCCTATTCCCTATATAGTACACTACTATAGACCAGAGCCCTATTCCCTATATAGTGGTACTACTATAGACAAAGAGCCCTATTCCCTATATAGTGGCACTACTATAGACCAGAGCCATATTCCCTATATAGTGGTACTACTATAGACCAGAGCCCTATTCCCTATATAGTGGTACTACTATAGACCAGAGCCCTATTCCCTATATAGTGCACTACTGTAGACCAGAGCCCTATTCCCTATATAGTGCACTACTATAGACCAGAGCCCTATTCCCTATATAGTGGTACTACTATAGACCAGTGGCCTATTCCCTATATAGTGGTAGTACTATAGACCAGAGCCCTATTCCCTATATAGTGGTACTACTATAGACCAGGGCCCTATTCCCTATATAGTGGTACTACTATAGACCAGAGCCCTATTCCCTATATAGTGGTACTACTATAGACCAGAGCCCTATTCCCTATATAGTGGCACTACTATAGACCAGAGCCCTATTCCCTATATAGTGGTACTACTATAGACCAGAGCCCTATTCCCTATATAGTGGCACTACTATAGACCAGAGCCCTATTCCCTATATAGTGGCACTACTATAGACCAGAGCCCTATTCCCTATATAGTGGCACTACTATAGACCAGAGCCCTATTCCCTATATAGTGGTACTACTATAGACCAGAGCCCTATTCCCTATATAGTGGTACTACTATAGACCAGAGGCCTATTCCCTATATAGTGGTACTGCTATAGACCAGAGCCCTATTCCCTATATAGTGGTACTGCTATAGACCAGAGCCCTATTCCCTATATAGTGGTAATGCTATAGACCAGAGCCCTATTCCCTATATAGTGGTACTGCTATAGACCAGAGCCCTATTCCCTATATAGTGGTAATGCTATAGACCAGAGCCCTATTCCCTATATAGTGGTACTGCTATAGACCAGAGCCCTATTCCCTATATAGTGGTAATGCTATAGACCAGAGCCCTATTCCCTATATAGTGGTACTGCTATAGACCAGAGCCCTATTCCCTATATAGTACACTACTATAGACCAGAGCCCTATTCCCTATATAGTGGTACTACTATAGACCAGAGCCCTATTCCCTATATAGTGGTACTACTATAGACCAGAGCCCTATTCCCTATATAGTGGTACTACTATAGACCAGAGCCCTATTCCCTACATAGTGGTACTACTATAGACCAGAGTCCTATTCCCTAAAAAGTGGTACTACTATAGACCAGAGCCCTATTCCCTATATAGTGGTACTACTATAGACCAGAGCCCTATTCCCTATATAGTACACTACTATAGACCAGAGCCTTATTCCCTATATAGTGGTACTACTATAGACCAGAGCCCTATTCCCTATATAGTGGCACTACTATAGACCAGAGCCCTATTCCCTATATAGTGGTACTACTTTAGACCAGAGCCCTATTCCCTATATAGTGGTACTACTATAGACCAGAGCCCTATTCCCTATATAGTGGTACTACTATAGACCAGAGCCCTATTCCCTATATAGTGGTACTACTATAGACCAGAGCCCTATTCCCTATATAGTGGCACTACTATAGACCAGAGCCCTATTCCCTATATAGTGGTACTACTATAGACCAGAGCCCTATTCCCTATATAGTGGTACTACTATAGACCAGAGCCCTATTCCCTATATAGTGGCACTACTATAGACCAGAGCCCTATTCCCTATATAGTGGCACTACTATAGACCAGAGCCCTATTCCCTATATAGTGGTACTAATATAGACCAGAGCCCTATTCCCTATATAGTGGTACTACTATAGACCAGAGCCCTATTCCCTATATAGTTCACTACTGTAGACCAGAGCCCTATTCCCTATATAGTGCACTACTATAGACCAGAGCCCTATTCCCTATATAGTGCACTACTATAGACCAGAGCCCTATTCCCTATATAGTGCACTACTATAGACCAGAGCCCTATTCCCTATATAGTGCACTACTATAGACCAGAGCCCTATTCCCTATATAGTGGTACTACTATAGACCAGAGCCCTATTCCCTATATAGTGGCACTACTATAGACCAGAGCCCTATTCCCTATATAGTGGTACTACTATAGAACAGAGCCCTATTCCCTATATAGTGGCACTACTATAGACCAGAGCCCTATTCCCTATATAGTGGCACTACTATAGACCAGAGCCCTATTCCCTATATAGTGGCACTACTATAGACCAGAGCCCTATTCCCTATATAGTGGTACTACTATAGACCAGAGCCCTATTCCCTATATAGTGGTACTACTATAGACCAGAGGCCTATTCCCTATATAGTGGTACTGCTATAGACCAGAGCCCTATTCCCTATATAGTGGTACTGCTATAGACCAGAGCCCTATTCCCTATATAGTGGTAATGCTATAGACCAGAGCCCTATTCCCTATATAGTGGTACTGCTATAGACCAGAGCCCTATTCCCTATATAGTGGTAATGCTATAGACCAGAGCCCTATTCCCTATATAGTGGTACTGCTATAGACCAGAGCCCTATTCCCTATATAGTGGTAATGCTATAGACCAGAGCCCTATTCCCTATATAGTGGTACTGCTATAGACCAGAGCCCTATTCCCTATATAGTACACTACTATAGACCAGAGCCCTATTCCCTATATAGTGGTACTACTATAGACCAGAGCCCTATTCCCTATATAGTGGTACTACTATAGACCAGAGCCCTATTCCCTATATAGTGGTACTACTATAGACCAGAGCCCTATTCCCTATATAGTGGTACTACTATAGACCAGAGTCCTATTCCCTAAAAAGTGGTACTACTATAGACCAGAGCCCTATTCCCTATATAGTGGTACTACTATAGACCAGAGCCCTATTCCCTATATAGTACACTACTATAGACCAGAGCCTTATTCCCTATATAGTGGTACTACTATAGACCAGAGCCCTATTCCCTATATAGTGGCACTACTATAGACCAGAGCCCTATTCCCTATATAGTGGTACTACTTTAGACCAGAGCCCTATTCCCTATATAGTGGTACTACTATAGACCAGAGCCCTATTCCTTATATAGTGGTACTACTATAGACCAGAGCCCTATTCCCTATATAGTGGTACTACTATAGACCAGAGCCCTATTCCCTATATAGTGGCACTACTATAGACCAGAGCCCTATTCCCTATATAGTGGTACTACTATAGACCAGAGCCCTATTCCCTATATAGTGGTACTACTATAGACCAGAGCCCTATTCCCTATATAGTGGCACTACTATAGACCAGAGCCCTATTCCCTATATAGTGGCACTACTATAGACCAGAGCCCTATTCCCTATATAGTGGTACTAATATAGACCAGAGCCCTATTCCCTATATAGTGGTACTACTATAGACCAGAGCCCTATTCCCTATATAGTTCACTACTGTAGACCAGAGCCCTATTCCCTATATAGTGCACTACTATAGACCAGAGCCCTATTCCCTATATAGTGCACTACTATAGACCAGAGCCCTATTCCCTATATAGTGCACTACTATAGACCAGAGCCCTATTCCCTATATAGTGCACTACTATAGACCAGAGCCCTATTCCCTATATAGTGCACTACTATAGACCAGAACCCTATTCCCTATATAGTGGTAATGCAATAGACCAGAGCCCTATTCCCTATATAGTGGTACTGCTATAGACCAGAGTCCTATTCCCTATATAGTGGTACTGCTATAGACCAGAGCCCTATTCCCTATATAGTGGTAATGCTATAGACCAGAGCCCTATTCCCTATATAGTGGTACTGCTATAGACCAGAGTCCTATTCCCTATATAGTGGTACTGCTATAGACCAGAGCCCTATTCCCTATATAGTGGTAATGCTATAGACCAGAGCCCTATTCCCTATATAGTGGTACTGCTATAGACCAGAGCCCTATTCCCTATATAGTACACTACTATAGACCAGAGCCCTATTCCCTATATAGTGGTACTACTATAGACCAGAGCCCTATTCCCTATATAGTGGTACTACTATAGACCAGAGCCCTATTCCCTATATAGTGGTACTACTATAGACCAGAGCCCTATTCCCTATATAGTGGTACTACTATAGACCAGAGTCCTATTCCCTAAAAAGTGGTACTACTATAGACCAGAGCCCTATTCCCTATATAGTGGTACTACTATAGACCAGAGCCCTATTCCCTATATAGTACACTACTATAGACCAGAGCCCTATTCCCTATATAGTGGTACTACTATAGACCAGAGCCCTATTCCCTATATAGTACACTACTATAGACCAGAGCCCTATTCCCTATATAGTGGTACTACTATAGACCAGAGCCCTATTCCCTATATAGTGGTACTACTATAGACCAGAGCCCTATTCCCTATATAGTGGTACTACTATAGACCAGAGCCCTATTCCCTATATAGTGGCACTACTATAGACCAGAGCCCTATTCCCTATATAGTGGCACTACTATAGACCAGAGCCCTATTCCCTATATAGTGGTACTAATATAGACCAGAGCCCTATTCCCTATATAGTGGTACTACTATAGACCAGAGCCCTATTCCCTATATAGTTCACTACTGTAGACCAGAGCCCTATTCCCTATATAGTGCACTACTATAGACCAGAGCCCTATTCCCTATATAGTGCACTACTATAGACCAGAGCCCTATTCCATATATAGTGCACTACTATAGACCAGAGCCCTATTCCCTATATAGTGCACTACTATAGACCAGAGCCCTATTCCCTATATAGTGCACTACTATAGACCAGAACCCTATTCCCTATATAGTGGTAATGCAATAGACCAGAGCCCTATTCCCTATATAGTGGTACTGCTATAGACCAGAGTCCTATTCCCTATATAGTGGTACTGCTATAGACCAGAGCCCTATTCCCTATATAGTGGTAATGCTATAGACCAGAGCCCTATTCCCTATATAGTGGTACTGCTATAGACCAGAGTCCTATTCCCTATATAGTGGTACTGCTATAGACCAGAGCCCTATTCCCTATATAGTGGTAATGCTATAGACCAGAGCCCTATTCCCTATATAGTGGTACTACTATAGACCAGAGTCCTATTCCCTAAAAAGTGGTACTACTATAGACCAGAGCCCTATTCCCTATATAGTGGTACTACTATAGACCAGAGCCCTATTCCCTATATAGTACACTACTATAGAGCAGAGCCCTATTCCCTATATAGTGGTACTACTATAGACCAGAGCCCTATTCCCTATATAGTGGCACTACTATAGACCAGAGCCATATTCCCTATATAGTGGTACTACTATAGACCAGAGCCCTATTCCCTATATAGTGGTACTACTATAGACCAGAGCCCTATTCCCTATATAGTGCACTACTGTAGACCAGAGCCCTATTCCCTATATAGTGCACTACTATAGACCAGAGCCCTATTCCCTATATAGTGGTACTACTATAGACCAGTGGCCTATTCCCTATATAGTGGTAATGCTATAGACCAGAGCCCTATTCCCTATATAGTGGTACTGCTATAGACCAGAGCCCTATTCCCTATATAGTGGTAATGCTATAGACCAGAGCCCTATTCCCTATATAGTGGTACTGCTATAGACCAGAGCCCTATTCCCTATATAGTACACTACTATAGACCAGAGCCCTATTCCCTATATAGTGGTACTAGTATAGACCAGAGCCCTATTCCCTATATAGTGGTACTACTATAGACCAGAGCCCTATTCCCTATATAGTGGTACTACTATAGACCAGAGCCCTATTCCCTATATAGTGGTACTACTATAGACCAGAGTCCTATTCCCTAAAAAGTGGTACTACTATAGACCAGAGCCCTATTCCCTATATAGTGGTACTACTATAGACCAGAGCCCTATTCCCTATATAGTACACTACTATAGACCAGAGCCCTATTCCCTATATAGTGGTACTACTATAGACCAGAGCCCTATTCCCTATATAGTGGCACTACTATAGACCAGAGCCCTATTCCCTATATAGTGGTACTACTTTAGACCAGAGCCCTATTCCCTATATAGTGGTACTACTATAGACCAGAGCCCTATTCCCTATATAGTGCACTACTGTAGACCAGAGCCCTATTCCCTATATAGTGCACTACTATAGACCAGAGCCCTATTCCCTATATAGTGGTACTACTATAGACCAGAGCCCTATTCCCTATATAGTGGTAGTACTATAGACCAGAGCCCTATTCCCTATATAGTGGTACTACTATAGACCAGGGCCCTATTCCCTATATAGTGGTACTACTATAGACCAGAGCCCTATTCCCTATATAGTGGTACTACTATAGACCAGAGCCCTATTCCCTATATAGTCGCACTACTATAGAACAGAGCCCTATTCCCTATATAGTGGTACTACTATAGACCAGAGCCCTATTCCCTATATAGTGGTACTACTATAGACCAGAGCCCTATTCCCTATATAGTGGCACTACTATAGACCAGAGCCCTATTCCCTATATAGTGGCACTACTATAGACCAGAGCCCTAATCCCTATATAGTGGTACTACTATAGACCAGAGCCCTATTCCCTATATAGTGGTACTACTATAGACCAGAGCCCTATTCCCTATATAGTTCACTACTGTAGACCAGAGCCCTATTCCCTATATAGTGCACTACTATAGACCAGAGCCCTATTCCCTATATAGTTGTACTACTATAGACCAGAGCCCTATTCCCTATATAGTGGTACTACTATAGACCAGAGCCCTATTCCCTATATAGTCGTACTACTATAGACCAGAGCCCTATTCCCTATATAGTGGTACTACTATAGATCAGAGCCCTATTCCCTATATAGTGCACTACTTTAATCAGAGCCCTATTCCCTATATAGTGGTACTACTATAGACCAGAGCCCTATTCCCTATATAGTGGTACTACTATAGACCAGAGCCCTATTCCCTATATAGTGGTACTACTATAGACCAGAGTCCTATTCCCTAAAAAGTGGTACTACTATAGACCAGAGCCCTATTCCCTATATAGTGGTACTACTATAGACCAGAGCCCTATTCCCTATATAGTACACTACTATAGACCAGAGCCCTATTCCCTATATAGTGGTATTACTATAGACCAGAGCCCTATTCCCTATATAGTGGCACTACTATAGACCAGAGCCCTATTCCCTATATAGTGGTACTACTATAGACCAGAGCCCTATTCCCTATATAGTGGTACTACTATAGACCAGAGTCCTATTCCCTAAAAAGTGGTACTACTATAGACCAGAGCCCTATTCCCTATATAGTGGTACTACTATAGACCAGAGCCCTATTCCCTATATAGTGGTACTACTATAGACCAGAGCCCTATTCCCTATATAGTGGTAGTACTATAGACCAGAGCCCTATTCCCTATATAGTGGTACTACTATAGACCAGGGCCCTATTCCCTATATAATGGTACTACTATAGACCAGAGCCCTATTCCCTATATAGTGGTACTACAAAAGACCAGAGCCCTATTCCCTATATAGTGGCACTACTATAGACCAGAGCCCTATTCCCTATATAGTGGTACTACTATAGACCAGGGCCCTATTCCCTATATAGTGGTACTACTATAGACAAGAGCCCTATTCCCTATATAGTGGCACTACTATAGACCAGAGCCCTATTCCCTATATAGTGGCACTACTGTAGACCAGAGCCCTATTCCCTATATAGTACACTACTATAGACCAGAGCCCTATTCCCTATATAGTACACTACTATAGACCAGGGCCCTATTCCCTATATAGTACACTACTATAGACCAGAGCCCTATTCCCTATATAGTACACTACTATAGACCAGGGCCCTATTCCCTATATAGTGCACTACTATAGACCAGAGCCCTGTTCCCTATATAGTGGTACTACTATAGACCAGAGCCCTATTCCCTATATAGTGGCACTACTATAGACCAGAGCCCTATTCCCTATATAGTGGTACTACTATAGACCAGAGCCCTATTCCCTATATAGTGGAACTACTATAGACCAGAGCCCTATTCCCTATATAGTACACTACTATAGACCAGAGCCCTATTCCCTATATAGTGCACTACTATAGACCAGAGCCCTATTCCCTATATAGTGCACTACTATAGACCAGGGCCCTATTCCCTATATAGTGGTACGACTATAGACCAGAGCCCTATTCCCTATATAGTGCACTACTATAGACCAGAGCCCTATTCCCTATATAGTGGTGCTACTACAGACCAGAGCCCTATTCCCTATATATTGGTAGTACTGTAGACCAGAGCCCTATTCCCTATATAGTGGTACTACTTTAGACCAGAACCCTATTCCCTATATAGTGGCACTACTATAGACCAGAGCCCTATTCCCTATATAGTGGCACTACTATAGACCAGAGCCCTATTCCCTATATAGTGGTACGACTATAGACCAGAGCCCTATTCCCTATATAGTGCACTACTATAGACCAGAGCCCTATTCCCTATATAGTGGTACGACTATAGACCAGAGCCCTATTCCCTATATAGTGCACTACTATAGACCAGAGCCCTATTCCCTATATAGTGGTGCTACTACAGACCAGAGCCCTATTCCCTATATAGTGGTACTACTGTAGACCAGAGCCCTATTCCCTATATAGTACACTACTATAGACCAGTGCCCTATTCCCTATATTGTACACTACTATAGACCAGGGCCCTATTCCCTATATAGTGCACTACTTTAACCAGAGCCCTATTCCCTATATAGTGCACTACTATAGACCAGAGCCCTATTCCCTATATAGTGGTACTACTATAGACCAGAGCCCTATTCCCTATATAGTGGTACTACTATAGACCAGAGCCCTATTCCCTATATAGTGGTACTACTATAGACCAGAGCCCTATTCCCTATATAGTGGCACTACTATAGACCAGAGCCCTATTCCCTATATAGTGGTAGTACTATAGACCAGAGCCCTATTCCCTATATAGTGGTACTACTATTGACCAGAGCCCTATTCCCTATATAGTGGTACTACTATAGACCAGAGCCCTATTCCCTATATATTGGTACTACTATAGACCAGAGCCCTATTCCCTATATAGTGGTACTACTATAGACCAGAGCCCTATTCCCTATATAGTGGTACTACTATAGACCAGAGCCCTATTCCCTATATAGTGGTACTACTATAGACCAGAGCCCTATTCCCTATATAGTGGTACTACTATAGACCAGAGCCCTATTCCCTATATAGTGGTACTACTATAGACCAGATCCCTATTCCCTATATAGTGTACTACTATAGACCAGAGCCCTATTCCCTATATAGTGCACTACTTTAGACCTAGAGCCCTATTCCCTATATAGTGCACTCCTTTAATCAGAGCCCTATTCCCTATATAGTGGTACTACTATAGACCAGAGCCCTATTCCCTATATAGTGGTACTACTATAGACCAGAGCCTTATTCCCTATACAGTGGTACTACTATAGACCAGAGCCCTATTCCCTATATAGTGCACTACTGTAGACCAGAGACCTATTCCCTATATAGTGGTACTACTATAGACCAGAGCCCTATTCCCTATATAGTGGTACTACTATAGACCAGAGCCCTATTCCCTATATAGTGCACTACTTTAGACCAGAGCCCTATTCCCTATATAGTGCACTACTATAGACCAGAGCCCTATTCCCTATATAGTGGTACTACTATAGACCAGAGCTCTATTCCCTATATAGTGGTACTACTATAGACCAGGGCCCTATTCCCTATGTAGTGCACTACTATAGACCAGAGCCCTATTCCCTATATAGTTGTACTTCTATAGACCAGAGCCCTATTCCCTATATAGTGGTACTACTATAGACCAGAGCCCTATTCCCTATATAGTGGTACTACTATAGACCAGAGCCCTATTCCCTATATAGTGGTACTACTATAGACCAGAGCCCTATTCCCTATATAGTGGTACTACTATAGACCAGAGCCCTATTCCCTATATATAGTGGTACTACTATAGAACAGAGCCCTATTCCCTATATAATGGTACTACTATAGACCAGAGCCCTATTCCCTATATAGTGGTACTACTATAGACCAGAGCCCTATTCCCTATATAGGGGTACTACTATAGACCAGAGCCCTATTCCCTATATAGTGCACTACTATAGACCAGGGCCCTATTCCCTATATAGTGGTACTACTATAGACCAGAGCCCTATTCCCTATATAGTGGTACTACTTTAGACCAGAGCCCTATTCCCTATATAGTGGTACTACTTTAGACCAGAGCCCTATTCCCTATATAGATGTACTACTATAGACCAGAGCCCTATTCCCTATATAGTGGTACTACTATAGACCAGAGCCCTATTCCCTATATAGTGGTACTACTGTAGACCAGAGCCCTATTCCCTATATAGTGGTACTACTATAGACCAGAGCCCTATTCCCTATATAGTGCACTACTATAGACCAGAGTCCTATTCCCTATATAGTGGTACTACTATAGACCAGAGCCCTATTCCCTATATAGTGGTACTGCTATAGACCAGAGCCCTATTCCCTATATAGTGGTACTACTATAGACCAGAGCCCTATTCCCTATATAGTGGTACTACTATAGACCAGAGCCCTATTCCCTATATAGTGGTACTACTATAGACCAGAGCCCTATTCCCTATATAGTGGTACTACTATACACCAGAGCCCTATTCCCTATATAGTGGTACTACTATAGACCAGAGCCCTATTCCCTATATAGTGGAACTACTATAGACCAGAGCCCTATTCGCTATATAGTGGCACTACTATAGACCAGAGCCCTATTCCCTATATAGTGGTACTACTATAGACCAGGGCCATATTCCCTATATAGTGGTACTACTTTAGACCAGAACCCTATTCCCTATATAGTGGCACTACTATAGACCAGAGCCCTATTCCCTATATAGTGGCACTACTATAGACCAGAGCCCTATTCCCTATATAGTGGTACGACTATAGACCAGAGCCCTATTCCCTATATAGTGGTACTACTATAGACCAGGCCCCTATTCCCTATATAGTGGTACTACTTTAGACCAGAACCCTATTCCCTATATAGTGGCACTACTATAGACCAGAGCCCTATTCCATATATAGTGGCACTACTATAGACCAGAGCCCTATTCCCTATATAGTGGTACGACTATAGACCAGAGCCCTATTCCCTATATAGTGCACTACTATAGACCAGAGCCCTATTCCCTATATAGTGGTACGACTATAGACCAGAGCCCTATTCCCTATATAGTGCACTACTATAGACCAGAGCCCTATTCCCTATATAGTGGTGCTACTACAGACCAGAGCCCTATTCCCTATATAGTGGTACTACTGTAGACCAGAGCCCTATTCCCTATATAGTACACTACTATAGACCAGTGCCCTATTCCCTATATTGTACACTACTATAGACCAGGGCCCTATTCCCTATATAGTGCACTACTTTAACCAGAGCCCTATTCCCTATATAGTGCACTACTATAGACCAGAGCCCTATTCCCTATATAGTGGTACTACTATAGACCAGAGCCCTATTCCCTATATAGTGGTACTACTATAGACCAGAGCCCTATTCCCTATATAGTGGTACTACTATAGACCAGAGCCCTATTCCCTATATAGTGGCACTACTATAGACCAGAGCCCTATTCCCTATATAGTGGTAGTACTATAGACCAGAGCCCTATTCCCTATATAGTGGTACTACTATTGACCAGAGCCCTATTCCCTATATAGTGGTACTACTATAGACCAGAGCCCTATTCCCTATATATTGGTACTACTATAGACCAGAGCCCTATTCCCTATATAGTGGTACTACTATAGACCAGAGCCCTATTCCCTATATAGTGGTACTACTATAGACCAGAGCCCTATTCCCTATATAGTGGTACTACTATAGACCAGAGCCCTATTCCCTATATAGTGGTACTACTATAGACCAGAGCCCTATTCCCTATATAGTGGTACTACTATAGACCAGATCCCTATTCCCTATATAGTGTACTACTATAGACCAGAGCCCTATTCCCTATATAGTGCACTACTTTAGACCAGAGCCCTATTCCCTATATAGTGCACTCCTTTAATCAGAGCCCTATTCCCTATATAGTGGTACTACTATAGACCAGAGCCCTATTCCCTATATAGTGGTACTACTATAGACCAGAGCCTTATTCCCTATACAGTGGTACTACTATAGACCAGAGCCCTATTCCCTATATAGTGCACTACTGTAGACCAGAGACCTATTCCCTATATAGTGGTACTACTATAGACCAGAGCCCTATTCCCTATATAGTGGTACTACTATAGACCAGAGCCCTATTCCCTATATAGTGCACTACTTTAGACCAGAGCCCTATTCCCTATATAGTGCACTACTATAGACCAGAGCCCTATTCCCTATATAGTGGTACTACTATAGACCAGAGCTCTATTCCCTATATAGTGGTACTACTATAGACCAGGGCCCTATTCCCTATGTAGTGCACTACTATAGACCAGAGCCCTATTCCCTATATAGTTGTACTTCTATAGACCAGAGCCCTATTCCCTATATAGTGGTACTACTATAGACCAGAGCCCTATTCCCTATATAGTGGTACTACTATAGACCAGAGCCCTATTCCCTATATAGTGGTACTACTATAGACCAGAGCCCTATTCCCTATATAGTGGTACTACTATAGACCAGAGCCCTATTCCCTATATATAGTGGTACTACTATAGAACAGAGCCCTATTCCCTATATAATGGTACTACTATAGACCAGAGCCCTATTCCCTATATAGTGGTACTACTATAGACCAGAGCCCTATTCCCTATATAGGGGTACTACTATAGACCAGAGCCCTATTCCCTATATAGTGCACTACTATAGACCAGGGCCCTATTCCCTATATAGTGGTACTACTATAGACCAGAGCCCTATTCCCTATATAGTGGTACTACTTTAGACCAGAGCCCTATTCCCTATATAGTGGTACTACTTTAGACCAGAGCCCTATTCCCTATATAGATGTACTACTATAGACCAGAGCCCTATTCCCTATATAGTGGTACTACTATAGACCAGAGCCCTATTCCCTATATAGTGGTACTACTGTAGACCAGAGCCCTATTCCCTATATAGTGGTACTACTATAGACCAGAGCCCTATTCCCTATATAGTGGTACTACTATAGACCAGAGCCCTATTCCATATATAGTGGTACTACTATAGACCAGAGCCATATTCCCTATATAGTACACTACTATAGAACAGAGCCCTATTCCCTATATAGTGCACTACTATAGACCAGAGTCCTATTCCCTATATAGTGGTACTACTATAGACCAGAGCCCTATTCCCTATATAGTGGCACTACTTTAATCAGAGCCCTATTCCCTATATAGTGGTACTACTATAGACCAGAGCCCTATTCCCTATATAGTGGTACTATTATAGACCAGAGCCCTATTCCCTATATAGTGCACTACTATAGACCAGAGCCCTATTCCCTATATAGTGGTACTACTATAGACCAGAGCCTTAAAGACCAGAGCCCTATTCCCTATATAGTGCACTACTATAGACCAGAGCCCTATTCCCTATATAGTGGTACTACTATAGACCAGAGCCTTATAGACCAGAGCCCTATTCCCTATATAGTGCACTACTATAGACCAGAGCCCTATTCCCTATATAGTGGTACTACTATAGACCAGAGCCCTATTCCCTATATAGTGCACTACTATAGACCAGAGCCCTATTCCCTATATAGTGGTACTACTATAGACCAGAGCCCTATTCCCTATATAGTGGTACTACTATAGACCAGAGCCCTATTCCCTATATAGTAGTACTACTATAGACCAGAGCCCTATTCCCTATATAGTGGTACTACTATAGACCAGAGCCCTATTCCCTATATAGTGGTAATGCTATAGACCAGAGCCATATTCCCTATATAGTGGTACTACTATAGACCAGAGCCCTATTCCCTATATAGTGGTACTACTATAGACCAGAGCCCTATTCCCTATATAGTGGTACTACTATAGACCAGAGCCCTATTCCCTATATAGTGGCACTACTATAGACCAGAGCCCTATTCCCTATATAGTGGTAGTACTATAGACCAGAGCCCTATTCCCTATATAGTGGTACTACTATTGACCAGAGCCCTATTCCCTATATAGTGGTACTACTATAGACCAGAGCCCTATTCCCTATAGATTGGTACTACTATAGACCAGAGCCCTATTCCCTATATAGTGGTACTACTATAGACCAGAGCCCTATTCCCTATATAGTGGTACTACTATAGACCAGAGCCCTATTCCCTATATAGTGGTACTACTATAGACCAGAGCCCTATTCCCTATATAGTGGTACTACTATAGACCAGAGCCCTATTCCCTATATAGTGGTACTACTATAGACCAGATCCCTATTCCCTATATAGTGTACTACTATAGACCAGAGCCCTATTCCCTATATAGTGCACTACTTTAGACCAGAGCCCTATTCCCTATATAGTGCACTCCTTTAATCAGAGCCCTATTCCCTATATAGTGGTACTACTATAGACCAGAGCCCTATTCCCTATATAGTGGTACTACTATAGACCAGAGCCTTATTCCCTATACAGTGGTACTACTATAGACCAGAGCCCTATTCCCTATATAGTGCACTACTGTAGACCAGAGCCCTATTCCCTATATAGTGCACTACTTTAGACCAGAGCCCTATTCCCTATATAGTGCACTACTATAGACCAGAGCCCTATTCCCTATATAGTGGTACTACTATAGACCAGAGCTCTATTCCCTATATAGTGGTACTACTATAGACCAGGGCCCTATTCCCTATGTAGTGCACTACTATAGACCAGAGCCCTATTCCCTATATAGTTGTACTTCTATAGACCAGAGCCCTATTCCCTATATAGTGGTACTACTATAGACCAGAGCCCTATTCCCTATATAGTGGTACTACTATAGACCAGAGCCCTATTCCCTATATAGTGGTACTACTATAGACCAGAGCCCTATTCCCTATATAGTGGTACTACTATAGACCAGAGCCCTATTCCCTATATATAGTGGTACTACTATAGAACAGAGCCCTATTCCCTATATAATGGTACTACTATAGACCAGAGCCCTATTCCCTATATAGTGGTACTACTATAGACCAGAGCCCTATTCCCTATATAGGGGTACTACTATAGACCAGAGCCCTATTCCCTATATAGTGGTACTACTATAGACCAGAGCCCTATTCCCTATATAGTACACTACTATAGACCAGGGCCCTATTCCCTATATAGTGCACTACTATAGACCAGAGCCCTATTCCCTATATAGTGGTACTACTATAGACCAGAGCCCTATTCCCTATATAGTGGTACTACTATAGACCAGAGCCCTATTCCCTATATAGTGGTACTACTATAGACCAGAGCCCTATTCCCTATATAGTGGTACTACTATAGACCAGAGCGCTATTCCCTATATAGTGGTACTACTATAGACCAGAGCCCTATTCCCTATATAGTGCACTACTGTAGACCAGAGCCCTATTCCCTATATAGTGCACTACTTTAGACCAGAGCCCTATTCCCTATATAGTGCACTACTATAGACCAGAGCCCTATTCCCTATATAGTGGTACTACTATAGACCAGAGCTCTATTCCCTATATAGTGGTACTACTATAGACCAGGGCCCTATTCCCTATGTAGTGCACTACTATAGACCAGAGCCCTATTCCCTATATAGTTGTACTTCTATAGACCAGAGCCCTATTCCCTATATAGTGGTACTACTATAGACCAGAGCCCTATTCCCTATATAGTGGTACTACTATAGACCAGAGCCCTATTCCCTATATAGTGGTACTACTATAGACCAGAGCCCTATTCCCTATATAGTGGTACTACTATAGACCAGAGCCCTATTCCCTATATATAGTGGTACTACTATAGAACAGAGCCCTATTCCCTATATAATGGTACTACTATAGACCAGAGCCCTATTCCCTATATAGTGGTACTACTATAGACCAGAGCCCTATTCCCTATATAGGGGTACTACTATAGACCAGAGCCCTATTCCCTATATAGTGGTACTACTATAGACCAGAGCCCTATTCCCTATATAGTACACTACTATAGACCAGGGCCCTATTCCCTATATAGTGCACTACTATAGACCAGAGCCCTATTCCCTATATAGTGGTACTACTATAGACCAGAGCCCTATTCCCTATATAGTGGTACTACTATAGACCAGAGCCCTATTCCCTATATAGTGGTGCTACTATAGACCAGAGCCCTATTCCCTATATAGTGGTACTACTATAGACCAGAGCCCTATTCCCTATATAGTGCACTACTTTAACCAGAGCCCTATTCCCTATAAAGTGCACTACTATAGACCAGAGCCCTACTCCCTATATAGTGGTACTACTATAGACCAGAGCCCTATTCCCTATATAGTGGTACTACTATAGACCAGAGCCCTATTCCCTATATAGTGGTAGTACTATAGACCAGAGCCCTATTCCCTATATAGTGGTACTACTATAGACCAGAGCCCTATTCCCTATATAGTGGTACTACTATAGACCAGAGCCCTATTCCCTATATAGTGGCACTACTATAGATCAGAGTCCTATTCCCTATATAGTGGCACTACTATAGACCAGAGCCCTATTCCCTATATAGTGGTACTACTATAGACCAGAGCCCTATTCCCTATATAGTGGTACTACTATAGACCAGAGCCCTATTCCCTATATAGTGGTACTACTATAGACCAGAGCCCTGTTCCCTATATAGTGCACTACTTTAACCAGAGCCCTATTCCCTATATAGTGCACTACTATAGACCAGAGCCCTATTCCCTATATAGTGGCACTACTATAGACCAGAGCCCTATTCCCTATATAGTGGTACTACTATAGACCAGAGCCCTATTCCCTATATAGTACACTACTATAGACCAGAGCCCTATTCCCTATATAGTGCACTACTGTAGACCAGAGCCCTATTCCCTATATAGTGCACTACTTTAGACCAGAGCCCTATTCCCTATATAGTGCACTACTATAGACCAGAGCCCTATTCCCTATATAGTGGTACTACTATAGACCAGAGCTCTATTCCCTATATAGTGGTACTACTATAGACCAGGGCCCTATTCCCTATGTAGTGCACTACTATAGACCAGAGCCCTATTCCCTATATAGTTGTACTTCTATAGACCAGAGCCCTATTCCCTATATAGTGGTACTACTATAGACCAGAGCCCTAATCCCTATATAGTGGTACTACTATAGACCAGAGCCCTATTCCCTATATAGTGGTACTACTATAGACCAGAGCCCTATTCCCTATATAGTGGTACTACTATAGACCAGAGCCCTATTCCCTATATATAGTGGTACTACTATAGAACAGAGCCCTATTCCCTATATAATGGTACTACTATAGACCAGAGCCCTATTCCCTATATAGCGGTACTACTATAGACCAGAGCCCTATTCCCTATATAGGGGTACTACTATAGACCAGAGCCCTATTCCCTATATAGTGGTACTACTATAGACCAGAGCCCTATTCCCTATATAGTACACTACTATAGACCAGGGCCCTATTCCCTATATAGTGCACTACTATAGACCAGAGCCCTATTCCCTATATAGTGGTACTACTATAGACCAGAGCCCTATTCCCTATATAGTGGTACTACTATAGACCAGAGCCCTATTCCCTATATAGTGGTACTACTATAGACCAGAGCCCTATTCCCTATATAGTGGTACTACTATAGACCAGAGCGCTATTCCCTATATAGTGGTACTACTATAGACCAGAGCCCTATTCCCTATATAGTGCACTACTGTAGACCAGAGCCCTATTCCCTATATAGTGCACTACTTTAGACCAGAGCCCTATTCCCTATATAGTGCACTACTATAGACCAGAGCCCTATTCCCTATATAGTGGTACTACTATAGACCAGAGCTCTATTCCCTATATAGTGGTACTACTATAGACCAGGGCCCTATTCCCTATGTAGTGCACTACTATAGACCAGAGCCCTATTCCCTATATAGTTGTACTTCTATAGACCAGAGCCCTATTCCCTATATAGTGGTACTACTATAGACCAGAGCCCTATTCCCTATATAGTGGTACTACTATAGACCAGAGCCCTATTCCCTATATAGTGGTACTACTATAGACCAGAGCCCTATTCCCTATATAGTGGTACTACTATAGACCAGAGCCCTATTCCCTATATATAGTGGTACTACTATAGAACAGAGCCCTATTCCCTATATAATGGTACTACTATAGACCAGAGCCCTATTCCCTATATAGTGGTACTACTATAGACCAGAGCCCTATTCCCTATATAGGGGTACTACTATAGACCAGAGCCCTATTCCCTATATAGTGGTACTACTATAGACCAGAGCCCTATTCCCTATATAGTACACTACTATAGACCAGGGCCCTATTCCCTATATAGTGCACTACTATAGACCAGAGCCCTATTCCCTATATAGTGGTACTACTATAGACCAGAGCCCTATTCCCTATATAGTGGTACTACTATAGACCAGAGCCCTATTCCCTATATAGTGGTGCTACTATAGACCAGAGCCCTATTCCCTATATAGTGGTACTACTATAGACCAGAGCCCTATTCCCTATATAGTGCACTACTTTAACCAGAGCCCTATTCCCTATAAAGTGCACTACTATAGACCAGAGCCCTACTCCCTATATAGTGGTACTACTATAGACCAGAGCCCTATTCCCTATATAGTGGTACTACTATAGACCAGAGCCCTATTCCCTATATAGTGGTAGTACTATAGACCAGAGCCCTATTCCCTATATAGTGGTACTACTATAGACCAGAGCCCTATTCCCTATATAGTGGTACTACTATAGACCAGAGCCCTATTCCCTATATAGTGGCACTACTATAGACCAGAGTCCTATTCCCTATATAGTGGCACTACTATAGACCAGAGCCCTATTCCCTATATAGTGGTACTACTATAGACCAGAGCCCTATTCCCTATATAGTGGTACTACTATAGACCAGAGCCCTATTCCCTATATAGTGGTACTACTATAGACCAGAGCCCTGTTCCCTATATAGTGCACTACTTTAACCAGAGCCCTATTCCCTATATAGTGCACTACTATAGACCAGAGCCCTATTCCCTATATAGTGGCACTACTATAGACCAGAGCCCTATTCCCTATATAGTGGTACTACTATAGACCAGAGCCCTATTCCCTATATAGTACACTACTATAGACCAGAGCCCTATTCCCTATATAGTGGTACTACTATAGACCAGAGCCCTATTCCCTATATAGTGCACTACTTTAACCAGAGCCCTATTCCCTATATAGTGCACTACTATAGACCAGAGCCCTATTCCCTATATAGTGGCACTACTATAGACCAGAGCCCTATTCCCTATATAGTGGTACTACTATAGACCAGAGCCCTATTCCCTATATAGTGGTACTACTATAGACCAGAGCCCTATTCCCTATATAGTGGTACTACTATAGACCAGAGCCCTATTCCCAATATAGTGGTACTACTATAGACCAGAGCCCTATTCCCTATATAGTGGTACTACTATAGACCAGAGCCCTATTCCCTATATAGTGGTACTACTATAGATCAGAGCCCTATTCCCTATATATTGGTACTACTATAGACCAGAGCCCTATTCCCTATATAGTGGTACTACTATAGACCAGAGCCCTATTCCCTATATAGTGGTACTACTATAGACCAGAGCCCTATTCCCTATATAGTGGTACTACTATAGACCAGAGCCCTATTCCCTATATTGTGGTACTACTATAGACCAGAGCCCTATTCCCTATATAGTGCACTACTATAGACCAGAGCCCTATTCCCTATATAGTGGTACGACTATAGACCAGAGCCCTATTCCCTATATAGTGCACTACTATAGACCAGAGCCCTCAGAGAGAGACAGGTCAAAAGTAATTCACTCAGGGAATAGAGTGCCGATTGGGAAGCAGTCACTCAGAGATACTTGACAGGAGGATAGTGGCCTGTTAGTCCTTAGGGTCCACTGGAGGAGCATCACACTGGAGGAGCATCACACTGGAGGAGCATCACACTGGAGGAGCATCACACTGGAGGAGCATCACGCTGGAGCATCATCACACTGGAGGAGCATCGCACTGGAGGAGCATCACACTGGAGGAGCATCGCACTGGAGGAGCATCACACTGGAGCATCATCCCACTGGAGGAGCATCACACTGGAGGAGCATCGCACTGGAGGAGCATCGCACTGGAGGAGCATCACGCTGGAGCATCATCACACTGGAGGAGCATCACACTGGAGGAGCATCACACTGGAGGAGTGGAGGAGCATCACACTGGAGGAGCATCACACTGGAGGAGCATCGCACTGGAGGAGCATCACACTGGAGGAGCATCGCACTGGAGGAGCATCGCACTGGAGGAGCATCGCACTGGAGGAGCATCGCACTGGAGGAGCATCACACTGAAGGAGCATCACACTGGAGGAGTGGAGGAGCATCGCACTGGAGGAGCATCACACTGGAGGAGCATCGCACTGGAGGAGCATCGCACTGGAGGAGCATCACACTGGAGGAGCATCACGCTGGAGCATCATCACACTGGAGGATCATCACACTGGAGGAGTGGAGGAGCATCGCACTGGAGGAGCATCACACTGGAGGAGCATCGCACTGGAGGAGCATCACGCTGGAGCATCATCACACTGGAGGAGCATCACACTGGAGGAGCATCACGCTGGAGCATCATCACACTGGAGGAGCATCGCACTGGAGGAGCATCACGCTGGAGCATCATCACACTGGAGGAGCATCACACTGGAGGAGCATCACACTGGAGGAGTGGAGGAGCATCACACTGGAGGAGCATCACACTGGAGGAGCATCGCACTGGAGGAGCATCACACTGGAGGAGCATCGCACTGGAGGAGCATCGCACTGGAGGAGCATCGCACTGGAGGAGCATCGCACTGGAGGAGCATCACACTGAAGGAGCATCACACTGGAGGAGTGGAGGAGCATCGCACTGGAGGAGCATCACACTGGAGGAGCATCGCACTGGAGGAGCATCGCACTGGAGGAGCATCACACTGGAGGAGCATCACGCTGGAGCATCATCACACTGGAGGAGCATCACACTGGAGGAGTGGAGGAGCATCGCACTGGAGGAGCATCACACTGGAGGAGCATCGCACTGGAGGAGCATCACGCTGGAGCATCATCACACTGGAGGAGCATCACACTGGAGGAGCATCACACTGGAGGAGCATCGCACTGGAGGAGCATCACACTGGAGGAGCATCGCACTGGAGGAGCATCACACTGGAGGAGCATCACACTGGAGGAGCATCGCGCTGGAGGAGCATCACACTGGAGGAGCATCGCACTGGAGGAGCATCACACTGGAGCATCATCACACTGGAGGAGCATCACACTGGAGGAGCATCGCACTGGAGGAGCATCACACTGGAGGAGTGGAGGAGCATCACACTGGAGGAGCATCACACTGGAGGAGCATCGCACTGGAGGAGCATCACACTGGAGGAGCATCACACTGGAGGAGCATCACACTGGAGGAGTGGAGGAGCATCACACTGGAGGAGCATCACACTGGAGGAGCATCGCACTGGAGGAGCATCACACTGGAGCATCATCCCACTGGAGGAGCATCACACTGGAGGAGCATCGCACTGGAGGAGCATCGCACTGGAGGAGCATCACGCTGGAGCATCATCACACTGGAGGAGCATCACACTGGAGGAGCATCACACTGGAGGAGTGGAGGAGCATCACACTGGAGGAGCATCACACTGGAGGAGCATCGCACTGGAGGAGCATCACACTGGAGGAGCATCGCACTGGAGGAGCATCGCACTGGAGGAGCATCGCACTGGAGGAGCATCGCACTGGAGGAGCATCACACTGAAGGAGCATCACACTGGAGGAGTGGAGGAGCATCGCACTGGAGGAGCATCACACTGGAGGAGCATCGCACTGGAGGAGCATCGCACTGGAGGAGCATCACACTGGAGGAGCATCACGCTGGAGCATCATCACACTGGAGGATCATCACACTGGAGGAGTGGAGGAGCATCGCACTGGAGGAGCATCACACTGGAGGAGCATCGCACTGGAGGAGCATCACGCTGGAGCATCATCACACTGGAGGAGCATCACACTGGAGGAGCATCACGCTGGAGCATCATCACACTGGAGGAGCATCGCACTGGAGGAGCATCACGCTGGAGCATCATCACACTGGAGGAGCATCACACTGGAGGAGCATCACACTGGAGGAGTGGAGGAGCATCACACTGGAGGAGCATCACACTGGAGGAGCATCGCACTGGAGGAGCATCACACTGGAGGAGCATCGCACTGGAGGAGCATCGCACTGGAGGAGCATCGCACTGGAGGAGCATCGCACTGGAGGAGCATCACACTGAAGGAGCATCACACTGGAGGAGTGGAGGAGCATCGCACTGGAGGAGCATCACACTGGAGGAGCATCGCACTGGAGGAGCATCGCACTGGAGGAGCATCACACTGGAGGAGCATCACGCTGGAGCATCATCACACTGGAGGAGCATCACACTGGAGGAGTGGAGGAGCATCGCACTGGAGGAGCATCACACTGGAGGAGCATCGCACTGGAGGAGCATCACGCTGGAGCATCATCACACTGGAGGAGCATCACACTGGAGGAGCATCACACTGGAGGAGCATCGCACTGGAGGAGCATCACACTGGAGGAGCATCGCACTGGAGGAGCATCACACTGGAGGAGCATCACACTGGAGGAGCATCGCGCTGGAGGAGCATCACACTGGAGGAGCATCGCACTGGAGGAGCATCACACTGGAGGAGCATCGCACTGGAGGAGCATCACACTGGAGGAGTGGAGGAGCATCACACTGGAGGAGCATCACACTGGAGGAGCATCGCACTGGAGGAGCATCACACTGGAGGAGCATCACACTGGAGGAGCATCACACTGGAGGAGTGGAGGAGCATCACACTGGAGGAGCATCACACTGGAGGAGCATCGCACTGGAGGAGCATCACACTGGAGGAGCATCGCACTGGAGGAGCATCGCACTGGAGGAGCATCGCACTGGAGGAGCATCGCACTGGAGGAGCATCACACTGAAGGAGCATCACACTGGAGGAGTGGAGGAGCATCGCACTGGAGGAGCATCACACTGGAGGAGCATCGCACTGGAGGAGCATCGCACTGGAGGAGCATCACACTGGAGGAGCATCACGCTGGAGCATCATCACACTGGAGGATCATCACACTGGAGGAGTGGAGGAGCATCGCACTGGAGGAGCATCACACTGGAGGAGCATCGCACTGGAGGAGCATCACGCTGGAGCATCATCACACTGGAGGAGCATCACACTGGAGGAGCATCACGCTGGAGCATCATCACACTGGAGGAGCATCGCACTGGAGGAGCATCACGCTGGAGCATCATCACACTGGAGGAGCATCACACTGGAGGAGCATCACACTGGAGGAGTGGAGGAGCATCACACTGGAGGAGCATCACACTGGAGGAGCATCGCACTGGAGGAGCATCACACTGGAGGAGCATCGCACTGGAGGAGCATCGCACTGGAGGAGCATCGCACTGGAGGAGCATCGCACTGGAGGAGCATCACACTGAAGGAGCATCACACTGGAGGAGTGGAGGAGCATCGCACTGGAGGAGCATCACACTGGAGGAGCATCGCACTGGAGGAGCATCGCACTGGAGGAGCATCACACTGGAGGAGCATCACGCTGGAGCATCATCACACTGGAGGAGCATCACACTGGAGGAGTGGAGGAGCATCGCACTGGAGGAGCATCACACTGGAGGAGCATCGCACTGGAGGAGCATCACGCTGGAGCATCATCACACTGGAGGAGCATCACACTGGAGGAGCATCACACTGGAGGAGCATCGCACTGGAGGAGCATCACACTGGAGGAGCATCGCACTGGAGGAGCATCACACTGGAGGAGCATCACACTGGAGGAGCATCGCGCTGGAGGAGCATCACACTGGAGGAGCATCGCACTGGAGGAGCATCACACTGGAGCATCATCACACTGGAGGAGCATCACACTGGAGGAGCATCGCACTGGAGGAGCATCACACTGGAGGAGCATCACACTGGAGGAGTGGAGGAGCATCACACTGGAGGAGCATCACACTGGAGGAGCATCACACTGGAGGAGTGGAGGAGCATCTCACTGGAGGAGCATCGCACTGGAGGAGCATCGCGCTGGAGGAGCATCACACTGGAGGAGCATCACACTGGAGGAGTGGAGGAGCATCACACTGGAGGAGCATCGCGCTGGAGGAGCATCACACTGGAGGAGCATCACACTGGAGGAGCATCACAACCCCTCAGTCCAATCCCCAGTCCAAATCTTCAACCCAATGCTCAGATCCATCCTCAGATCATCCTCAGGTACTAATCTTATTTGATTTAACCGGGAGAGTCACATTGAGACACAGTGTATTTTACAAGGATGAGGACATGTATTAGTAATCTGATGATAACTGTAACCTCACTGCTTAATCTGATAATATACAGTCTAACCTCACTGTTACCTCACTGCTAAATCTGATAATATACAGTCTAACCTCACTGCTTAATCTGATAATATACAGTCTAACCTCACTGTTACCTCACTGCTTAATCTGATAATATACAGTCTAACCTCACTGTAACCTCACTGCTTAATCTGATATACAGTCTAACCTCACTGTAACCCCACTGCTTAATCTGATAATATACAGTCTAACCTCACTGTAACCTAACTGCTTAATCTGATAATATACAGTCTAACCTAACTGTAACCTCACTGCTAAATCTGATAATATACAGTCTAACCTCACTGTTACCTCACTGCTTAATCTGATAATATACAGTCTAACCTCACTGTTACCTCACTGCTTAATCTGATAATATACAGTCTAACCTAACTGTAACCTCACTGCTAAATCGTCAGCACCTCACGACCTCACGCTACGCAGTCTAACCTCACTGTTACCCCTGCAACTGCGTCTAACCTCCTGCCCACGCTAACGATATATCAGTCTAACCTAACTGTAACCTCACTGCTTAATCTGATAATATACAGTCTAACCTCACTGTTACCTCACTGCTTAATCTGATAATATACAGTCTAACCTCACTGTTACCTCACTGCTTAATCTGATAATATACAGTCTAACCTCACTGTAACCTCACTGCTTAATCTGATAATATACAGTCTAACCTAACTGTAACCTGCCTTCCGCTCAAAGTCCTCTAAAATAGCACAGCCTACTGTAAAATCAGATGAACTGTAGGAGGTCAATAGTCATGGATTTTAGAGCTCTATTCCAGAAGGTTGTGTATTCGGGACTGAGGGGAGTTGAGATCACGGGTCACTATTTGTTTTAATAATTTTAATGTGGTGCAGAAGGTAATATGAGACCCAACAACACATCTGTAGTACAGGAGGACATGTCCTGTACGAGGTAGTAGAGGACATGTCCTGTACGAGGTAGTAGAGGACATGTCCTGTACGAGGTAGTAGAGGACATGTACTGTAAGAGGTGGAGAAGTAGAGGACATGTCCTGTAAGAGGTAGTAGAGGACATGTCCTGTACGAGGTAGTAGAGGACATGTCCTGTACGAGGTAGTAGAGGACATGTCCTGTACGAGGTAGTAGAGGACATGTCCTGTACGAGGTAGTAGAGGACATGTCCTGTACGAGGTAGTAGAGGACATGTCCTGTAAGAGGTAGTAGAGGACATGTCCTGTAAGAGGTAGTAGAGGACATGTCCTGTACGAGGTAGTAGAGGACATGTCCTGTACGAGGTAGTAGAGGACATGTCCTGTACGAGGTAGTAGAGGACATGTCCTGTACGAGGTAGTAGAGGACATGTCCTGTACGAGGTAGTAGAGGACATGTCCTGTACGAGGTAGTAGAGGACATGTCCTGTACGAGGTAGTAGAGGACATGTACTGTAAGAGGTGGAGAAGTAGAGGACATGTCCTGTACGAGGTAGTAGAGGACATGTACTGTAAGAGGTGGAGAAGTAGAGGACATGTCCTGTAAGAGGTAGTAGAGGACATGTCCTGTAAGAGGTAGTAGAGGACATGTACTGTAAGAGGTAGTAGAGGACATGTACTGTAAGAGGTAGTAGAGGACATGTCCTGTAAGAGGTAGTAGAGGACATGTACTGTAAGAGGTAGTAGAGGACATGTACTGTAAGAGGTAGTAGAGGACATGTCCTGTAAGAGGTAGTAGAGGACATGTACTGTAAGAGGTGGAGAAGTAGAGGACATGTCCTGTAAGAGGTAGTAGAGGACATGTCCTGTAAGAGGTAGTAGAGGACATGTCCTGTAAGAGGTAGTAGAGGACATGTCCTGTACGAGGTAGTAGAGGACATGTACTGTAAGAGGTAGTAGAGGACATGTACTGTAAGAGGTAGTAGAGGACATGTACTGTAAGAGGTAGTAGAGGACATGTCCTGTAAGAGGTAGTAGAGGACATGTACTGTAAGAGGTAGTAGAGGACATGTACTGTAAGAGGTAGTAGAGGACATGTACTGTAAGAGGTAGTAGAGGACATGTACTGTAAGAGGTAGTAGATGACATGTCCTGTAAGAGGTAGTAGAGGACATGTACTGTAAGAGGTAGTAGAGGACATGTACTGTAAGAGGTAGTAGAGGACATGTACTGTAAGAGGTAGTAGAGGACATGTACTGTAAGGGGTAGTAGAGGACATGTCCTGTAAGAGGTAGTAGAGGACATGTACTGTAAGAGGTAGTAGAGGACATGTCCTGTAAGAGGTAGTAGAGGACATGTACTGTAAGAGGTGGAGAAGTAGAGGACATGTCCTGTAAGAGGTAGTAGAGGACATGTCCTGTAAGAGGTAGTAGAGGACATGTCCTGTAAGAGGTAGTAGAGGACATGTACTGTAAGAGGTAGTAGAGGACATGTACTGTAAGAGGTAGTAGAGGACATGTCCTGTAAGAGGTAGTAGAGGACATGTCCTGTAAGAGGTAGTAGAGGACATGTACTGTAAGAGGTAGTAGAGGACATGTACTGTAAGAGGTAGTAGAGGACATGTCCTGTAAGAGGTAGTAGATGACATGTCCTGTAAGAGGTAGTAGAGCACATGTACCGTAAGAGGTAGTAGAGGACATGTACTGTAAGGGGTAGTAGAGGACATGTACTGTAAGAGGTGGAGAAGTAGAGATCTTACAGTTCCTTTCCAGCAGGTAAAGGGATTGTTTCTATGCACATGGGCCTGATGTGAGTTGAAGAGAATAATGGCTGTTTGACCTGGAAAAGCAGGAGATACAGTAATGAAAGATTTTGGAGACAGGAAGCAGAGATATACAGTAATGAAAGACGACCCTGTATTCATATGAGTCCTCTCTACAGTCCTGTCCTGTAACACTATCCTGTATTCATATGAGTCCTCTCTACAGTCCTGTAACACGACCCTGTATTCATATGAGTCCTCTCTACTGTCCTGTAACACTACCCTGTATTCATATGAGTCCTCTCTACTGTCCTGTAACACGACCCTGTATTCATATGAGTCCTCTCTACTGTCCTGTAACACGACCCTGTATTTATATGAGTCCTCTACAGTCCTGTAACACGACCCTGTATTCATATGAGTCCTCTCTACAGTCCTGTCCTGTAACACGACCCTGTATTCATATGAGTCCTCTCTACAGTCCTGTAACACGACCCTGTATTTATATGAGTCCTCTCTACAGTCCTGTAACACTATCCTGTATTCATATGAGTCCTCTCTACAGTCCTGTAACACGACCCTGTATTCATATGAGTCCTCTCTACAGTCCTGTCCTGTAACACGACCCTGTATTCATATGAGTCCTCTCTACAGTCCTGTAACACGACCCTGTATTTATATGAGTCCTCTCTACAGTCCTGTAACACTATCCTGTATTCATATGAGTCCTCTCTACAGTCCTGTAACACGACCCTGTATTCATATGAGTCCTCTCTACAGTCCTGTAACACGACCCTGTATTCATAGGCTGAAGACCACTGGGCCCTGGTTAGATGTGATGGACCCACCACTGGGCCCTGGTTAGATATGATGGACCCACCACTGGGCCCTGGTTAGACATGATGGACCCACCACTGGGCCCTGGTTAGATGTGATGGACCCACCACTGGGCCCTGGTTAGATGTGATGGAACGACCACTGGGCCCTGGTTAGATAGGATGGACCCACCACTGGGCCCTGGTTAGATGTGATGGACCCACCACAGGGCCCTGGTTAGATGTGATGGACCCACCACTGGGCCCTGGTTAGATAGGATGGACCCACCACTGGGCCCTGGTTAGATATGATGGAACGACCACTGGGCCCTGGTTAGACATGATGGACCCACCACTGGGCCCTGGTTAGATGTGATGGACCCACCACTGGGCCCTGGTTAGACATGATGGACCCACCACTGGGCCCTGGTTAGATGTGATGGACCCACCACTGGGCCCTGGTTAGATGTGATGGACCCACCACTGGGCCCTGGTTAGACATGATGGAACGACCACTGGGCCCTGGTTAGACATGATGGAACGACCACTGGGCCCTGGTTAGACATGATGGACTCACCACTGGGCCCTGGTTAGATGTGATGGACCCACCACTGGGCCCTGGTTAGATGTGATGGACCCACCACTGGGCCCTGGTTAGATATGATGGAACGACCACTGGGCCCTGGTTAGACATGATGGACCCACCACTGGGCCCTGGTTAGACGTGATGGACCCACCACTGGGCCCTGGTTAGATGTGATGGACCCACCACTGGGCCCTGGTTAGATGTGATGGACTCACCACTGGGCCCTGGTTAGATGTGATGGACCCACCACTGGGCCCTGGTTAGATGTGATGGACCCACCACTGGGCCCTGGTTAGACATGATGGACCCACCACTGGGCCCTGGTTAGATGTGATGGACCCACCACTGGGCCCTGGTTAGATGTGATGGACCCACCACTGGGCCCTGGTTAGACATGATGGAACGACCACTGGGCCCTGGTTAGACATGATGGAACGACCACTGGGCCCTGGTTAGACATGATGGACCCACCACTGGGCCCTGGTTAGATGTGATGGACCCACCACTGGGCCCTGGTTAGATGTGATGGACCCACCACTGGGCCCTGGTTAGATATGATGGAACGACCACTGGGCCCTGGTTAGACATGATGGACCCACCACTGGGCCCTGGTTAGACGTGATGGACCCACCACTGGGCCCTGGTTAGATGTGATGGACCCACCACTGGGCCCTGGTTAGATGTGATGGACTCACCACTGGGCCCTGGTTAGATGTGATGGACCCACCACTGGGCCCTGGTTAGATGTGATGGACCCACCACTGGGCCCTGGTTAGATGTGATGGACCCACCACTGGGCCCTGGTTAGATGTGATGGACCCACCACTGGGCCCTGGTTAGATGTGATGGACCCACCACTGGGCCCTGGTTAGATGTGATGGACCCACCACTGGGCCCTGGTTAGATGTGATGGACCCACCACTGGGCCCTGGTTAGACATGATGGAACAACCACTGGGCCCTGGTTAGATGTGATGGACCCACCACTGGGCCCTGGTTAGATGTGATGGACCCACCACTGGGCCCTGGTTAGACATGATGGAACGACCACTGGGCCCTGGTTAGATGTGATGGACCCACCACTGGGCCCTGGTTAGATGTGATGGACCCACCACTGGGCCCTGGTTAGATGTGATGGACCCACCACTGGGCCCTGGTTAGACATGATGGAACGACCACTGGGCCCTGGTTAGATAGGATAGAAGGACTAAAGGCTGGAGAGCTGAGGTCTTATCCAGGCTGCTCTACCCGGTCCTATCCAGCTGGCTCTGCTGGCCATGAGGAGATATTGAAATAGGGGCCTGGCCACTCTTCAGTGAGGTCAAAGCCCCCAGCTGCTCCATCCATCCATCCACCCTCCCTACAACAGTCCTCCCTGCAACAGTCCCTCTCCCTCCCTCCGCTCTGTCCCCTTTCAGCTGCCAGACTTCTGACTGGGTGAGAGCGAGACTGGAGATAGAGAACGAGAGAGGTAGAGGGGAGATTGGAGAGAAATAGAGAGAGAGAACAAGAGAGA
>NW_027675442.1:345000-358792 GCF_965601325.2 Salmo salar
TTAGTGGATGACGGGTCGTACCAGTCATTTATTAGTGGATGACGGGTCGTACCAGTCATTTATTAGTGGATGACGGGTCACTGTCGTACCAGTCATTTATTAGTGGATGACGGGTCACGGTCGTACCAGTCATTTATTACTGGATGACGGGTCGTACCAGTCATTTATTAGTGGATGACGGGTCATGGTCATACCAGTCATTTATTAGAGGATGACGGGTCACGGTCGTACCAGTCATTTATTAGTGGATGACGAGTCGTACCAGTCATTTATTAGTGGATGATGGGTCGTACCAGTCATTTATTAGTGGATGACGGGTCGTACCAGTCATTTATTAGTGGATGACGGGTCGTACCAGTCATTTATTAGTGGATGACGGGTCACGGTCGGACCAGTCATTTATTAGTGGATGACGGGTCGTACCAGTCATTTATTAGTGGATGACGGGTCGTACCAGTCATTTATTAGTGGATGACGGGTCGCGGTCATACCAGTCATTTATTAGTGGATGACGGGTCATGGTCATACCAGTCATTTATTAGAGGATGACGGGTCACTGTCGTACCAGTCATTTATTAGTGGATGACGGGTCGTACCAGTCATTTATTAGTGGATGACGGGTCATGGTCATACCAGTCATTTATTAGTGGATGATGGGTCATGGTCATACCAGTCATTTATTAGTGGATGACGGGTCGTACCAGTCATTTATTAGTGGATGACGGGTCGTACCAGTCATTTATTAGTGGATGACGGGTCGTACCAGTAATTTATTAGTGGATGACGGGTCGTACCAGTCATTTATTAGTGGATGACGGGTCGTACCAGTCATTTATTAGTGGATGACGGGTCGCGGTCATACCAGTCATTTATTAGTGGATGATGGGTCATACCAGTCATTTATTAGTGGATGACGGGTCATACCAGTCATTTATTAGTGGATGACGGGTCGCGGTCATACCAGTCATTTATTAGTGGATGACGGGTCATACCAGTCATTTATTAGTGGATGACGGGTCATACCAGTCATTTATTAGTGGATGACGGGTCGTACCAGTCATTTATTAGTGGATGACGGGTCGCGGTCATACCAGTGATTTATTAGTGGATGACGGGTCATACCAGTGATTTATTAGTGGATGACGGGTCATACCAGTCATTTATTAGTGGATGACGGGTCATACCAGTCATTTATTAGTGGATGACGGGTCATACCAGTCATTTATTAGTGGATGACGGGTCGCGGTCATACCAGTGATTTATTAGTGGATGACGAGTCACGGTCATACCAGTACTTTATTAGTGGATGACGGGTCATACCAGTCATTTATTAGTGGATGACGGGTCATACCAGTCATTTATTAGTGGATGACGGGTCGCGGTCATACCAGTCATTTATTAGTGGATGACAGGTCATACCAGTCATTTATTAGTGGATGACGGGTCATACCAGTCATTTATTAGTGGATGACGGGTCACGGTCATACCAGTCATTTATTAGTGGATGACGGGTCATACCAGTCATTTATTAGTGGATGACGGGTCACGGTCATACCAGTCATTTATTAGTGGATGACGGGTCATACCAGTCATTTATTAGTGGATGACGGGTCGCGGTCATACCAGTCATTTATTAGTGGATGACGGGTCGTACCTGTCATTTATTAGTTGATGACGGGTCGTACCAGTCATTTATTAGTGGATGACGGGTCGCGGTCATACCAGTGATTTCGGTTAGAAGGGAGCTCTTCCACTCTGTGTATTATAGCCACACCATTATGGGTATTGTAGCACGTTAGTGGGCCTTTTCAGTGTATTTGGCCTGTTAATAAGAGAATTAGTATTTACTAGTTGGTCTCGCCTAAGATGGAGCCTGCGCATGTTACTTTGGATATTGTGTTAGGTCCCACCCTTTCCGGGGTCCTTATAGGAATCAGTCCATCCGTTCAGTCCCAAGCTGTGTTTCGAATACTCATACTAACATACTGTATACTACATACTTAATGAGTACATACTATATACTATATACTATTAGTACATTTTAGGATACTGTAAACTAACAGTATGCTTTCAGTTGAGCGTGCTAGCTCTTCGCCTGTCTACCGGAAGTTGATGCTGTTGCTATGCAACCTCTCGCTAGCTGGTTAGCGTAACAAATTACTAGTTAAGACATTTTACGACTTGTGAGTTGTGTTCTTAAGTTCAATATGGAGTGCCAGAGTCCGTTTGTAAATTCAGAACCGTTTCGCTCTCGGAAACGCACACTGGACGCTCGGGGCCGAGGAGTTGGTGTCACGATCGTCGTAAGAACATTCCGACCAAAGAGCAGCGTGAAATCGGTTTCGACGTTTTATTTAGAAGTGAAGCGCACAAGAACAAAAAATAAAAATAAAGCACAAACGAAAACGTGACGTTCTGGAACACAACAAGATCCCGCAAAAAACAGGTGGGGGAATGGCTGCCTAAATATGATCCCCAATCAGAGACAACGATAAACGGCTGCCTCTGATTGGGAACCATACCAGGCCAACATAGAAATAGAATAACCTAGATTACCCACCCTAGTCACACCCCGACCTAACCAACACAGAGAATAAAAGGCTCTCTGTGATCAGGGCGTTGACAGTAGGGTTGATTTGAGCGTTCTGACCTCACGACGGCAGTCGAACACCCAAGCTAACATTGGCTAGCTTGCTAACTACTTCATAACACCAAATGAGAGAACACCTCACTCTGATCATCTACTCCCCCTAGCAGAGGTAGTACTGTTAATATATATATATATATGTCATAATTAGTTAAAGCAATGAGTTTCTATCGGCTCTCGTTGGACTTCGGCCTGCTTATTATCCGCCATTTTCTTCAAATTTGTAAAAACGATGTGAATCCACGTCCATTTCCTGAAGAATTGCATTATCAGCACTAAAATAAGGATATAGTGTCCTCTCTGTGTTGTATACTTCATATTTTGCCGAATTTAGTACAACATCCAGGAATTTTTTGGCATACTAACTATATCCATACTATTATCAATGAGTATAGTATATACTCACTTCACCTCACAAATAGTAGAGTTAGTACGGTTAGTATGAGTATTCTACCACAGCTCTGGTCACTAATCTGTTACTACTGCCATCTAGTGGTTTTATAGACCTTTATATGTAGTAACATGGTCTGCCATCTAGTGGTGCTATAGACCTTTAATATGTAGTAACATGGTCTGCCATCTAGTGGTGTTATAGACCTTTATATGTAGTAACATGGTCTGCCATCTAGTGGTGGTATAGACCTTTAATATGTAGTAACATGGTCTGCCATCTAGTGGTGGTATAGACCTTTAATATGTAGTAACATGGTCTGCCATCTAGTGGTGCTATAGACCTTTAATATGTAGTAACATGGTCTGCCATCTAGTGGTGCTATAGACCTTTATATGTAGTAACATGGTCTGCCATCTAGTGGTGCTATAGACCTTTAATATGTAGTAACATGGTCTGCCATCTAGTGGTGTTATAGACCTTTAATATGTAGTAACATGGTCTGCCATCTAGTGGTGCTATAGACCTTTAATATGTAGTAACATGGTCTGCCATCTAGTGGTGCTATAGACCTTTATATGTAGTAACATGGTCTGCCATCTAGTGGTGCTATAGACCTTTAATATGTAGTAACATGGTCTGCCATCTAGTGGTGTTATAGACCTTTAATATGTAGTAACATGGTCTGCCATCTAGTGGTGTTATAGACCTTTATATGTAGTAACATGGTCTGCCATCTAGTGGTGTTATAGACCTTTAATATGTAGTAACATGGTCTGCCATCTAGTGGTGTTATAGACCTTTAATATGTAGTAACATGGTCTGCCATCTAGTGGTGCTATAGACATTTAATATGTTGTAACATGGTCTGCCATCTAGTGGTGTTATAGACCTTTAATATGTAGTAACATGGTCTGCCATCTAGTGGTGTTATAGACCTTTAATATGTAGTAACATGTATGCAAATGTATGGACCATTCACCCTTCTATAGTTATAGAGTTATAGACCATTCACCCTTCTATATCTATAGTTATAGACCATTCACCCTTCTATATCTGTAGTTATAGACCATTCACCCTTCTATATCTATAGTTATAGAGTTATAGACCATTCACCCTTCTACATCTATAGTTATAGACCATTCACCCTTCTATATCTATAGTTATAGAGTTATAGACCATTCACCCTTCTACATCTGTGGTTATAGATCATTTACCCTTCTATATCTATAGTTATAGACCATTCACCCTTCTATATCTATAGTTATAGACCATTCAACCTTCTATATCTATAGTTATAGAGTTATAGACCATTCACCCTTCTACATCTATAGTTATAGACCATTCACCCTTCTATATCTATAGTTATAGAGTTATAGACCATTCACCCTTCTACATCTGTGGTTATAGATCATTTACCCTTCTATATCTATAGTTATAGACCATTCACCCTTCTATATCTATAGTTATAGACCATTCAACCTTCTATATCTATAGTTATAGAGTTATAGACCATTCACCCTTCTATATCTATAGTTATAGATCATTCACCCTTCTATATCTATAGTTATAGACCATTCACCATTCTATATCTATAGTTAGAGAGTTATAGACCATTCACCTTTCTATATCTAAAATTATGGACCATTCACCCTTCTACATCTATAGTTATAGACCATTCACCCTTCTACATCTATAGTTATAGACCATTCACCCTTCTATATCTATAGTTATAGACCATTCAACCTTCTACATCTATAGTTATAGACCATTCACCCTTCTACATCTATAGTTATAGACCATTCAACCTTCTATATCTATAGTTATAGACCATTCACCCTTCTATATCTATAGTTATAGACCATTCACCCTTCTACATCTATAGTTATAGACCATTCACCCTTCTACATCTATAGTTATAGACCATTCACCCTTCTATATCTATAGTTATAGATCATTCAACCTTCTATATCTATAGTTATAGACCATTCACCCTTCTACATCTATAGTTATAGACCATTCAACCTTCTATATCTATAGTTATAGACCATTCACCCTTCTATATCTATAGTTATAGAGTCATAGACCATTCACCCTTCTACATCTATAGTTATAGACCATTCACCCTTCTATATCTATAGTTATGGACCATTCACCCTTCTACATCTATAGTTATAGATCATTCACCCTTCTACATCTATAGTTATGGACCATTCACCCTTCTATATCTATAGTTATAGATCATTCACCCTTCTACATCTATAGTTATAGACCATTCACCCTTCTATATCTATAGTTATAGACCATTCACCCTTCTATATCTATAGTTATAGAGTTATAGACCATTCACCCTTCTATATCTATAGTTATAGAGTTATAGACCATTCACCCTTCTATATCTATAGTTATAGAGTCATAGACCATTCACCCTTCTATATCTATAGTTATATACCATTCACCCTTCTATATCTATAGTTATAGAGTTATAGACCATTCACCCTTCTATATCTATAGTTATAGAGTTATAGACCATTCACCCTTCTATATCTATAGTTATATACCATTCACCCTTCTATATCTATAGTTATAGAGTTATATACCATTCACCCTTCTATATCTATAGTTATGGACCATTCACCCTTCTACATCTATAGTTATAGACCATTCACCCTTCTATATCTATAGTTATAGACCATTCACCCTTCTACATCTATAGTTATTGACCATTCACCCTTCTATATCTATAGTTATGGACCATTCACCCTTCTATATCTATAGTTATAGAGTTATAGACCATTCACCCTTCTATATCTATAGTTATAGAGTCATAGACCATTCACCCTTCTACATCTATAGTTATAGACCATTCACCCTTCTACATCTATAGTTATAGACCATTCACCCTTCTATATCTATAGTTATGGACCATTCACCCTTCTATATCTATAGTTATGGACCATTCACCCTTCTACATCTATAGTTATAGACCATTCACCCTTCTACATCTATAGTTATAGACCATTCACCCTTCTACATCTATAGTTATTGAGTTATCGACCATTCACCCTTCTATATCTATAGTTATGGACCATTCACCCTTCTATATCTATAGTTATGGACCATTCACCCTTCTACATCTATAGTTATAGACCATTCACCCTTCTACATCTATAGTTATAGACCATTCACCCTTCTACATCTATAGTTATGGACCATTCACCCTTCTACATCTATAGTTATGGACCATTCACCCTTCTACATCTATAGTTATGGACCATTCACCCTTCTACATCTATAGTTACGGACCATTCACCCTTCTACATATATAGTTATAGACCATTCACCCTTCTACATCTATAGTCATTGAGTTATCAACCATTCACCCTTCTACATCTATAGTTATGGACCATTCACCCTTCTACATCTATAGTTATAGACCATTCACCCTTCTACATATATAGTTATGGACCATTCACCCTTCTATATCTATAGTTATAGACCATTCACCCTTCAACATCTATAGTTATAGACCATTCACAATTCTATATCTATAGTTATAGAGTTATAGACCACCCTTCTACATCTATAGTTAAAGACCATTCACCCTTCTATATCTATAGTTATAGACCATTCACCCTTCTACATCTATAGTTATAGATCATTTACCCTTCTACATCTATAGTTATAGACCATTCACCCTTCTATATCTATAGTTATAGAGTTATAGACCATTCACCCTACTACATCTATAGTTATGGACCATTCACCCTTCTATATCTATAGTTATGGACCATTCACCCTTCTGTATCTATAGTTACGGACCATTCACCCTTCTATATCTATAGTTACGGACCATTCACCCTTCTACATCTATAGTTATAGATCATTCACCCTTCTACATCTATAGTTATAGACCATTCACCCTTCTACATCTATATTTAGAGTTATATACCATTCACCCTTCTACATCTATAGTTATAGAGTTATAGACCATTCACCCTTCTATATCTATAGTTAAAGACCATTCACCCTTCTATATCTATAGTTATAGACCATTCACCCTTCTACATCTATAGTTATTGACCGTTCACCCTTCTATATCTATAGTTATAGACCATTCACCCTTCTATATCTATAGTTATAGAGTTATAGACCATTCACCCTTCTACATTTATAGTTATGGACCATTCACCCTTCTATATCTATAGTTATGGACCATTCACCCTTCTACATCTATAGTTATAGACCGTTCACCCTTCTATATCTATAGTTATAGACCATTCACCCTTCTACATCTATAGTTATAGAGTTATAGACCATTCACCCTTCTACATTTATAGTTATGGACCATTCACCCTTCTATATCTATAGTTATGGACCATTCACCCTTCTACATCTATAGTTATGGATCAGTGGTACAGACAGTAGTCTTGCTACTGATGAAGCCTTAACCAGACTCCAGAATGTTGGCCTTCTAGGGAGAGTTACAAAGAAAAACCATATCTCAGACTGGCCAAGAAAAAGGAAAAAAGTTTAAGATGGGCAAAAGAACTGGACAGACACTGGACAGAGGAACTCTGCCTAGAAGGCCAACATCCCGGAGTCGCCTCTTCAATATTGATGTTGAAACTGGTGTTTTGTGGGTACTATTTAATGAAGCTGCCTGTTGAGGACTTTAGAGGCGTCTGTTTCTCAAACTAGACACTCTAATGTTTTTGTCCTCTTGCTCAGTTGTGCACCGGGGCCTCCCACTCCTCTTTCTATTCTGGTTAGAGCCAGTTTGCTCTGTTCTGTGAAGGGAGTAGTACACAGCGTTGTACGAGATCTTCAGTTTCTTGGCAATTTCTCGCATGGAATAGCCTTCATTTCTCAGAACAAGAATAGACTGACGAGTTTCAGAAGAAAGGTCTTTGTTTCTGGCCATTTTGAGCCTGTAATCGAACCCACAAATGCTGACGCTCCAGATACTCAACTAGTCTAAAGGTCAGTCTAAAGGTCACAGGAGTGATGGTTGCTGATAATGGGCCTCTCTGTACGCCTATGTAGATATTCCATAAAAAAATCAGCCGTTTCCAGCTACAATAGTCATTTACAACATTAACAATGTCTACACTGTATTTCTGATCAATTTGATATTATGGACAAAAAAAAGGTTATTTTCTTTCAAAAACAAGGACATTTCTAAGTCACCCGAAACTTTTGAACGGTAGTGTACTTCCATTCATTTTTTTAAAATACTGGTACTGGGGACCTTCAGATGAGTCTTGTGAGGCTTGTGGGCGTCCCAGAGGAAACAGTTTGGATGCTACGGAATGTTTTTGTGAGAAAACCGATTTTCGGGCTTGTCTCATGTTCTGAGAAACACTGCTCTCTAGCTCTGCCACCTTTCACCGCTGATGAGGAAGGGCGACATCAGGATGCGGTGGATTGAGAAACAGCCCATGCAACAAAAACAACAGACGTATTTTGATGGGGCTTCTGTATTATGTTAATTCATTATATTTCCACGTGGACTTGGAAATTGTACGGCAAAGGTTTATTAAAGCAACATTTCTGCAATTCTAAACATTTTGCCATAAAGTGGACAGAAATGTTTTACATTTTATTTTAAAAAAAATGTCATGCAACTCTATTCATTTTGCCATGGGGCAGTGGGAACTTTTTGTAGTTTTAAAGCAAAATTCCTGCAATTCTACACATTTTGTAATGACATGCCATGTTAATATGATATCTGAGTGAGAATGACTTTCAAAATGAATGCGGGGGGCCCTGGAGGTCAGGACCCCTGGAGGTCACGGCCCCCGGAGGTCAGGACCCCTGGAGGTCACGGCCCCCGGAGGTCACGGCCCCCGGAGGTCACGGCCCCCGGAGGTCACGGCCCCCGGAGGTCAGGACCCCTGGGCGTGCCTGAACGGTATTCTGGCATGATTACTACAAGTTTAGGTCGCTGGCTAGATTAATTTACTAATCTAGAAATGCCTAGCTGACATGGCTAATTTAGTGACAGACTGACAAAACAAGAGAAAAATGTATCACAGCATTTAGAAATGTCACCTTTTGTATTCTACTCTTCTTACTCTCAATAGAGAGCTCTGGCACTCTATTCCCCATAGGGCTCCAGCACTCTATTCCCCATAGGGCTCTGGCACTCTATTCCCCATAGGGCTCTGGCACTCTATTCCCCATAGGGCCCTGGCACTCTATTCCCCATAGGGCCCTGGCACTCTATTCCCCATAGGGCTCTGGCACTCTATTCCCCATAGGGCTCTGGCACTCTATTCCCCATAGGGCCCTGGCACTCTATTCCCCATAGGGCTCTGGCACTCTATTCCCCATAGGGCTCTGGCACTCTATTCCCCATAGGGCTCTGGCACTCTATTCCCCATAGGGCTCTGGCACTCTATTCCCCATAGGGCTCTGGCACTCTATTCCCCATAGGGCCCTGGCACTCTATTCCCCATAGGGCTCTGGCACTCTATTCCACATAGGGCCCTGGCACTCTATTCCCCATAGGGCCCTGGCACTCTATTCCCCATAGGGCTCTGGCACTCTATTCCCCATAGGGCCCTGGCACTCTATTCCCCATAGGGCCCTGGCACTCTATTCCCCATAGGGCTCTGGCACTCTATTCCCCATAGGGCCCTGGCACTCTATTCCCCATAGGGCTCTGGCACTCTATTCCCCATAGGGCTCTGGCACTCTATTCCCCATAGGGCTCTGGCACTCTATTCCCCATAGGGCTCTGGCACTCTATTCCCCATAGGGCCCTGGCACTCTATTCCACATAGGGCTCTGGCACTCTATTCCCCATAGGGCTCTGGCACTCTATTCCCCATAGGGCTCTGGCACTCTATTCCCCATAGGGCTCTGGCACTCTATTCCCCATAGGGCTCTGGCACTCTATTCCCCATAGGGCCCTGGCACTCTATTCCACATAGGGCTCTGGCACTCTATTCCCCATAGGGCTCTGGCACTCTATTCCACATAGGGCCCTGGCACTCTATTCCCCATAGGGCTCTGGCACTCTATTCCCCATAGGGCTCTGGCACGCTATTCCCCATAGGGCTCTGGCACTCTATTCCCCATAGGGCTCCAGCACTCTATTCCCCATAGGGCTCTGGCACTCTATTCCCCATAGGGCTCCAGCACTCTATTCCCCATAGGGCTCTGGCACTCTATTCCCCATAGGGCTCTGGCACTCTATTCCCCATAGGGCTCTGGCACTCTATTCCCCATAGGGCTCCAGCACTCTATTCCCCATAGGGCTCTGGCACTCTATTCCCCATAGGGCTCCAGCACTCTATTCCCCATAGGGCTCTGGCACTCTATTCCCCATAGGGCTCTGGCACTCTATTCCCCATAGGGCTCTGGCACTCTATTCCCCATAGGGCTCTGGCACTCTATTCCCCATAGGGCTCTGGCACGCTATGTAGTGCACTAGATAGAGAATAGCGTGCCATGTAGTGCACTAGATAGGGAATAGGGTGCCATGTAGTGCACTAGATAGGGAATAGGGTGCCATGTAGTGCACTAGATAGGGAATAGGGTGCCATGTACTGCACTATATAGGGAGGAGGGTGCCATGTAGTGCACTAGATAGGGAATAGGGTGCCATGTAGTGCACTAGATAGGAAATAGGGTGCCATGTAGTGCACTAGATAGGGAATAGGGTGCCTTGTTGTGCACTAGATAGGGAATAGGGTGCCATGTAGTGCACTAGATAGGGAATAGGGTGCCATGTAGTGCACTAGATAGGAAATAGGGTGCCATGTAGTGCACTAGATAGGGAATAGGGTGCCTTGTTGTGCACTAGATAGGGAATAGGGTGCCATGTAGTGCACTAGATAGGGAATAGGGTGCCATGTAGTGCACTAGATAGGGAATAGGGTGCCATGTAGTGCACTAGATAGTAAATAGGGTGCCATGTAGTGCACTAGATAGTAAATAGGGTGCCGTGTAGTGCACTAAATAGGGAATAGGTTGCCGTGTAGTGCACTAGATAGGGAATAGGGTGCCATTTGGGACTTTAATTCTGACTCACCTAGTGCGAGATACTGTGAACTCCCCTGGTGGGGTGATGACGTCGCGAGAGACACAGAACAGCCGTTATAAAACAACAGCTGATGTTCTGACGTGACCGTTGCCGCGGTGAGATGAACCTTGTGTACTTTGCCCTGTGGGCTGAGATCCAGCTGCCCTGTGTCCCGGGGGGGGCAACCGCTGGGGACAAAAGAACGAGAACAACCCTCCCCCGATGCTGTGCTGGGATTGGTCGGCCATACCTTACGAGGTGATCACATGACATGGCCACATGGCCAGGTGTTCTACCCGTCAAGCTTTACAGATCTTCCTGATGCCCGCCTCAGGGTTGTCACTAGTTACCGCAGCCACAAAGTCATAAACTTCACCTATTTCTAAAATGTTCTCTTCTTAAACGTGGATTATACACCTGTCCCTAACCTTAACCACACCGCTAACCTTATGTCTAACCCTAACCTTAAATTAACATTTTTGTTTTCATACATTTCTATGACATAGCTAATGTTGACTTTGTGGCTGTGGGAACTAGTGGAACCCCCCCCCCCCCCACCTCAGTTATCCATGCCCCTGTGGATCCAGGAAGATGGCAGTTTCCACAACTACTGTAGACACAGAACATGCCGGTGAGCCACTGAGAGACTTTGACACTGATTAGCTGTTTTACTATAGATCCCATGGCTCTGAGTCATCTGTGGCCTAGTTAAAGGTTAAAGGTTCTCCTGAGCCAGTCTGTCTCTCCTCCATTCAGCCATATCAGAGGTGACCATTCCAAACCCCGACTCAGTATTTCCCGGGCAAGTGGATTCAGTCGGTTTCTGCTGTAGCTGGCTGACTGTTTCAGCTGTAGTTGGATGACTGTTTTAGCTGTAGTTGGCTGGCTGTTTCAGTCGTAGCTGGCTGGCTGTTTCAGCTGTAGTTGGATGACTGTTTCAGCCGTGGCTGGCTGACTGTTTCAGCTGTAGTTGGATGACTGTTCTAGCCGTGGCTGGTTGACTGTTTCAGCTGTAGCTGGGTGACTGTTTCACCTGTAGCTGGGTGACTGTTTCAGCCGTGGCTGGGTGAATGTTCTAGCCGTGGCTGGGTGACTGTTTCAGCCGTGGCTGGGTGACTGTTTCACCTGTAGCTGGGTGACTGTTCTAGCCGTGGCTGGGTGACTGTTCTAGCCGTGGCTGGGTGACTGTTCTAGCCGTGGCTGGGTGACTGTTCTAGCCGTGGCTGGGTGACTGTTCTAGCCGTGGCTGGGTGACTGTTTCAGCCGTGGCTGAGGGACTGTTTCAGCCGTGGCTGGGTGACTGTTTCAGCCGTGGCTGGGTGACTGTTTCAGCCGTGGCTGAGGGACTGTTTCAGCCGTGGCTGGGTGACTGTTTCAGCCGTGGCTGGACAACTGTTTCAGCCGTGGCTGGGTGACTGTTTCACCTGTAGCTGGGTGACTGTTTCAGCCGTGGCTGGGTGACTGTTCTAGCCGTGGCTGGGTGACTGTTCTAGCCGTGGCTGGGTGACTGTTCTAGCCGTGGCTGGGTGACTGTTCTAGCCGTGGCTGGGTGACTGTTCTAGCCGTGGCTGGGTGACTGTTTCAGCCGTGTGACTGTTTCAGCCGTGGCTGGGTGACTGTTTCAGCCGTGGCTGGGTGACTGTTTCAGCCGTGGCTGGGTGACTGTTCTAGCCGTGGCTGGGTGACTGTTCTAGCCGTGGCTGGGTGACTGTTTCAGCCGTGGCTGGGTGACTGTTTCACCGTGGCTGAGTGACTGTTTCAGCCGTGGCTGAGGGACTGTTTCAGCCGTGGCTGGGTGACTGTTTCAGCCGTGGCTGGGTGACTGTTTCAGCCGTGGCTGAGGGACTGTTTCAGCCGTGGCTGGGTGACTGTTTCAGCCGTGGCTGGGTGACTGTTTCAGCCGTGGCTGAGGGACTGTTTCAGCCGTGGCTGAGGGACTGTTTCAGCCGTGGCTGAGGGATCAGCTGTTTCAGCCGTGGCTGAGGGACTGTTTCAGCCGTGGCTGGGTGACTGTTTCAGCCGTGGCTGAGGGACTGTTCTAGCCGTGGCTGGGTGACTGTTTCAGCCGTGGCTGAGGGATAAGCTGTTTCAGCCGTGGCTGGGTGACTGTTTCAGCCGTGGCTGAGGGACTGTTCTAGCCGTGGCTGGGTGACTGTTTCAGCCGTGGCTGAGGGATCAGCTGTTTCAGCCGTGGCTGGGTGACTGTTTCAGCCGTGGCTGGGTGACTGTTTCTGCCGTGGCTGAGGGATCAGCTGTTTCAGCCGTGGCTGAGGGACTGTTTCAGCCGTGGCTGAGGGATCAGCTGTTTCAGCCGTGGCTGAGGGACTGTTTCAGCCGTGGCTGAGGGATCAGCTGTTTCAGCCGTGGCTGAGGGACTGTTTCAGCCGTGGCTGAGGGATCAGCTGTACTGAAGCATTGAAACGGACACGTTGTTTTATTCATGACTAACTCTGACATACGGTGAAGTCAAAGGTTACCGTGACGACAGCGGGATAAGGTTTGTAGTGAAATGTTTAATTAAGATAAGAGCAGATTAAAAAAAAGTATAGTGCACTACTTTTGACCAGGACGCAGGAGACTCTCGTTAAAAGTAGTGCACTATATAGGACGTAGGGTCCCATTGAGGAGGCATTGTATGGTCTAGTTCGGAGGTTATCGAAAGGACAAGAATGTGTTCTCATGTTCCCCTTTATAACATTTATCTTGCGTTTTCAAATATTTG